>NC_034409.1:10922780-11222780 GCF_002078875.1 Numida meleagris | reverse complement strand
GGTTTGCTGCCTCTCTGGTACTTATTTTCTTGGTTAATTTATGTGTTTTCATCTGTTGGTTCCTTGTTATTCAGATTTGTTTGTTAATTGTAAGGATTTGTGTTTCTGTCCTTTTGTAATAAAAGAGAAGCTGCCTAGTGGAACGCAGCAGCTGTTTAGGAACTTGTACCAGCAGTACATAACTAGTGATGATGCAGAGTGAAAAATGCTCTGCTCAGAAACTGGGAGAAGAGAATAAAAATAATCTCCTTTAGGCTGTAGGAATGCCAGCTCTCTGAAAACTGTTGTAGGACCTCTACAGGCCCTTCAACGAGCCATAGTTTTACAAAAATTGGAGCCAGTACCTCCTGGAAATCTGTTCCAGCACTGAGCTGCTTCCCCAGCATGGTGCATGGGCTCCAGGGTCACGGACCACAAAAACAAAATTAGCAAGGTTTTTCTGCTGAGAGCTCTCATTGGAGCATAGCTGGATCCTACCTAGCTTGTGGAAATCTGTCAAGATCAGAGTTTGCAATGCTTTACTTTAATTTTCTCTGCACTCGGTATAATTGCTGAAATAACTGAGCTAGCTACAATTATTGGCCATGCAATTTCATGCATCTGTGAAAATGTATTGAAGTACAAATCCTTGCATTTGCTCTAATTTGTGCTAATGAAAGAGCTTGGCACATTTGTTAGTGAGTCTTATGAAGAAGAAGATTCAGAGGGAATTCAGAGGGAATCACTGTAATGATTTCAAATTAGAATAATAAATTTGACTTTATCACATTAAAATTAATAAAACTGCGTTTAATAATTTGATTTTCCACTACCCTGCATCTAGTGTGGAATATAAAGATGGATCTTTTCAAGAAGTTTCTGGCAATCCACAGTTGGAACTTTTGATTAAAGGAAATCTATAGATTTATATCTCAGCATATTTCTCACCAAGAAATTTGACTCTGAATGAATTATTCGAACCTGTAAGAAAACATGGGTAATAGGAGCAAGAAGGATCATAATGATTGATAACAATGTTTAATGAACATCTGGTTTGCAATTTAACTTATCTGAATTTATGATACTGAGTTATATTTTTCCTTCAGATGGCAGTCATAAAGGTGTCTCCTGTAGTAGTGGAATAGGTGTGATATTTTCATTTTTCATACCTAAATTCAACGTTTGCCTGAAGGGCAAATATACTGTCCCCAGGTTTATTGGAACTGATCTACAAGGAAAATGAACATTATGCTTAACCATGGAAATTCATCTGTTTGTCCTTTGTGTTGTGCTTCACAGCAGTGAAAATCACTTGAAAACAAAAGCATTCAGATATGCTTTTTCCTTGTGTCTCAACAAACAAAAAATTTCCACATGAATGAGGAGAGAAGGACCTGAGAAGTAAAAAACACATGAACTGTCTGCTGAAATCCAAATGTATTGTATCCTCCTGCAGCAGATGGAACAAATTGTCTGACAGACAGAAATCACAGGACCTCTGCAGAAAGGACCATTGAGGGTTCTGGACTATTGAGGGTTCTGGCTGTCTGTGGGGCAGTTAGCTCTGGCTCAGAGTTGTAAGCCAACAGCAAATCTGTTGAAGATAGCAGCAGAGCAAAAATTATTCTGATTGCAGTCACAAGCCAAACTGAACATTCTCACTTTGATACCAGATGGAGAGGTACAGGAGAATGGCTGGCTATGGGATTGTCTTTAGGAAATGGGCTGAAGAGGATGGAAAGCAGAGAGGAGTTGCTACTACTGCTCTCTCTTCTACTTCCCATTAACCTCCAAATTTCCTCTACCTTTTTAGTACCTCACTTTAGACACCTTTTAATCTTGCCATCTCTTTCTAAGTGTACCTCCTTCTCCATCTGGACAGATCGATTACTCAGGATGCACCTTGCTGAAACTGTACTGTCTCAGTAGTACTACGACCGGGATCTGGAAGCGTGTGGTCAGAGAATCCATCTTTATGCTGGTATGCTCAGGGAGACTTATGAATGTGGTATGCATGCAGGATGAATGTGTGAATGTATGTGTTTATAGTAAACTTTAAGCTGGGCCAGCCCATGAGTAGGTGACCCTTGAAGCAGGTGAGGGGACTGTGGTCAGGTTGAGCCTCCAAAAGAGGAAGTAGAAACCATGTCCTCCAGCCGGGGCAGAGACCCCGCGTCACAGGCATTGGGCAGTAGCAGTCCTAGGCTGGAGGAAGCAGCCATACGTGTAGAAATATACAGATCATGGCCTGAACAGGTGACTAGCTCACAACAAAGGGCTTGTATCAGATTGGGAATGCAAGTAAACTGCCTCTAGCATTCTGCATGTAGCTAGAAGAAATTCATTTGTGAGAAACTGCTCTGCTTCTCTGTAAACAAGTCTCCTTGCTTTCTGTGAATGACCTTGCTTATCCTGATTCACAATGCTTTATTGTCCCCCACTGTTATATATATGGCCACGGTACTAAGGGGGTCATGTGGATGTTTTGCCGGCACCAGCATCTGCTGGGGGTAATCCCAGGGTGGACACTATACTGGTCGGCCACCACTAGCACCAAGAATTTGACACAGACTGACCGGCTGGCTGCCCCCAGTAATGTGAGTACCTATCTATTAAACCAATGGAAGTTAGCTTGCCTCTGTGTACTTTCTTCAGGATCAGTAAACCTTATGCAGAAGTGCTGGTGCTTTTGGGTTACACCATGCTCTTACCTCACTTGATATAGAAGAGCGAGTCCCAGCCCCTGTTCCAGAGCACATTTCTACATCCTGGGCTGGAATTCAGCTGCTAGCACAGCTGTAAACACCTTGAGATGTTTTTTTTGAGCAGGAGTGGTGTCTCAGCAGCAAGAAATTTCCCTTCTTATTACGTTCTCTGATCAGTTCTCAGTGCAGAACCATTTCTTGGAACTGGACAGCCAACAGTATGTCTGGATTCCTGGAAAAAAAAGGTGTGGCTGGATGCCCTTACTAACTGTGCTCATATGGAGTACAGAAAGGTAATAAATAAGTCACACAAAGAACTATCATACAATTGATTTCTCTTCCCATGAGAAAGTGATTTGCAACACTGAAATATTCCAGATTTCTTAGAGGGGCAACACAGTGACATATATGTATTTCAGTGAAGAACACGTTACGTATGTGTAGGATGACAAACCCTATTGCCATACTTTTACTGGGTCTGTATGCAGCCTCAAAGCTGCCTAAGCAACTAAGCTCCTATTCTCTCTTCAGTTAATTTTCTTCTCACCAGAGCACTTCTGCTGTTCTCCCATTGTCACCTCAGTTACCACATTAGAGGAGTGAACTCCAGAAGGTCTTCACTCATCGGCAAGAGACAGAGGTGATATATAATTTTTTATTACTTTTTTTAGGATTTTGATCTACTTGAAGTTATTCTTAACCTGCCAGCATACATGTGCTTCATAAAATGATCATGAGGAGGGAGCAGTTTAGTGCTAGAGCTGTGAAAAGGAAAGTCTCTCTGCCTGAGATCTGCTGTAAATCTTTGCCTTACTTACAGACTAAACCATACATAGTTCTTTCATTAACTATATGTAAGAGATACATATTTTAATGAGAGAAATGGAGGAAGGAAAGCTCTTTAATGAGAAATATTCTTTAATAAGAATCCCTCTCTTTTTTAAGTGAGATTTATGAGACAGAGGGCTCTCTTTGTAGGTTATAACTATTACTATTATTATTATTATTTGCACAGAAGCCAGTGTAGAATTGCTACCTGGTATCTGCTACGATTTAGTACATTGCTCTGTTTTTCACTCCAAATCTTTGACAATCTGGGTCAAGCAGCTACAATTAATGAGAAAGATTGAAAAAGTATTCTTGTTTTAACAGACGTATCAAGGCTTTCTGAGACTCACAGTGAGAAACTGAAAAAAAGTACTTGCTCTGAAGAGAGATAGGTCCTACTTATAGAGTTGTAGAGCAATAAAAGAATATCTTCACACCTCTGAAATGCCAGATTGAACTGATCCACATTCACACTGTGCCTTAGACTGGTGTAAATTTGGGGAGAAAATCAAACATTTGGAAGAGACAATGGTTCATTCTTACTTAGGCCTTGTAGTACTATGTATCTGCTCAGCAGATACAAAAATTAGAATAATTCCCTGGGCAGAAGGATTAATGAGCAGAGAAGGAAGTGGTTAAGGTACATGATAAATAGATTTATCACCTAACTCCACTTTATGACATGTATTATTTGTTAGCTGCAGCTAGAGTTCTGGAAATTACTTTGTAACTAAAGAAACAAATATCGATGTCTATTTCACACTGACCTGTCTCTTGCTTTATATTCTTCAGGGTGAAAATAATATTCTACTGCTGAAAATAATAGACACAATCTGATTGGAATGTAAGGTGAAAGAGGTTTTTAATTGTTTAATGGAGATTATTTGAAAATTTGGGCTAAGGACTCTTTTTCTGATAATTGCATCTCAACAACCTCTTATTACAAAATGAATAGTCTATTCCTATTTCATACCAAACTTTGAATAAATTTATTAATTACTGTAGTGAAGTACATTATATACTGTGTACAAGTCACTATGGCTTAGTCAAATGTATAGACTTTTCCTTATTGTGGTTTACTCCTAATGAGAAAGAAAGAGGGGGCAGAATAGGAATACTTCCCACTTCTTCAGCACTCCTCTTGGGGTATTCCTGGTACAGCTTGTGCTATATCTTGGCCCTTGCCCTCGTGACAGGAAAATGTATACAATGAAAAGTGGGTGTCCCATTCTTCTGGGCCTGGAGACACACAAAGTGCCCCATCATCCACAGTCCGGCAGCACAAGGCTCCTTAATCAGCCTTATATAAGTAACCATTGGACAGGATTGTTGCATTTGTTTTTCATGGATGTGTAAAGTAAACTACAACAGGAAAAACAGACTCTCTCAGCCCCAGCTTTCCAGGATGTCCAGCCCTTATCATTTTGTTGTTATAATTGGGTGTTACCCTATTTGATGTTTTCAAGAAGACTGAGCAATGATCACTTACAGTATCGACAAGAAAATGTGCTTATGGAAATTAAACTGATACATGACTTAGAGTCATCCCATTTCACATATTTCATTTGTAAATTGTTCGATTTAGATTTTATGTTTTTATAAAATCCCTCAGCTTTATAGAAAATCAATTCTCTGTCATCTAAATGTTGTCTTACAGCTCAGCATGGCCTCAATTTATTGTTGCAGCACTCCCTATTAATAGGGATGTATATTAGAAATAGCTGTAAAACTATATGCTGTGTTTTTTTGCTAGAGAGATTCTTTGAGAAGTTTGATGAAATTATAGTTAAAGTGAGTGCTATAAATTTTAAATTTGTGTAATTTATGTGCCCAGGGTGACAGATTAATCATAGGTTCCTCTATAACATAAAACTCCAATTAAAATAAACAAAAATTAACTTGTCAAAGTTGTCATGTATGCATGAAATTAGTTTGAGTAATAAAAGAAGACTTTAAGCCAACTTTTTTGTATTCATTTTTTTTTGTTATAAATGCTCTTTGACTTGAGTCAATGGAATCAGTGGTCTACAGTTACATATCTCAAAAGAGACTGATATGAATAAGAAATACAAATGACAGCTGGCCTTGTGTGAAAATAATCCAAAAGAATGGTCTTCAAAATTAGAGACAAAAAAAAAAATACAACACAGTTTTGTGACATTCTAGCTAATGGTTTCTGCTATTACACTAAAAAAAAAAAAAAGAGCAGTGTCACTTCGAGGCTGGTAATGCCATGTTAAAGACTGGAACATGTAATTGAGCAGTTCGGCATCTGGTGGAAGTCAGTATTTGTTGTTACCAAAAATCAGTTATTAAAATGAGCATTTATTTTCCAGTATTGGAATTTATCAGACTGTTTATAATCTTCACCTGGTACTGGCTTCCTACTCCATATCTCCATTTATTGAATCAGAGAGATATTGCTTTCTCTCTTTTCCTGTACCTCTAATTATACTTTCTGATCAGTATTATTATCTCCAACAATCCAGAAAAGGGAAAGAGAGGTGTTAACAGAAGGAGGAAAAAAAAACCAATGATTTGAAATTGACTAAAAGTATATATTTGTATGAGAGCAATAGAGAGGAAGAAGATTATATAAATATGTAAGAAAACATCCCTCATATTGGGTGAAAGAAGGAGGCTATTTTCTGGAAAAATCAAGCTTACCAACTCTTATCAATTACATCTGAATCCAACTAAATCAAGTTGTAAAAGATATATTCCTTATTTAAAAAAAAATCATTATATTGTATAGCACTGGGTTAATAAGTAAGATAAAGTCGGAAATCTACAATACTTACCTCCAGCAAATCCTGGCTTAAAATGAATAGTATATACAGCACTACATACGAGAGGAGAACTAAAACCTGAATGTTGACGTTTCTTGGATTCCTCATTTTTAACAATATAACAATAAAACTAGCATGTAAAGACAATTGTGTTGTATTAGAAGCGTACCTTGAAGCATCTAGCTAGGAAAAGAAAGAGTTTTTCAAATGGAAAATTTCGCACCATAAAATGGAAACTGAAATTTGAATGAAGATAGATAGAAATGGAACAAACCAAAAACATCTATATTATTAATGTTGCAAGGAAAGCTGTCTTATGCTTTAGCACACCCTGAGCATCTTGATAATAGAGCAGAAGTGTCTTTGTAAAAGATTGGTCCAAAAGTGCCTTCAATCTGAACAAAGGATACTTAAATACTGTGTTTGAAATTCCATAGAAAAAGTGTAAAATAAGTATATTGTCAACCACTGCAAAAATGGCTGACTAATGCTGGAACAAAACTGAAAAGATGAATAAATGTTGTGATAGATCAATCATGGCCATGAAATATGATGGAGATGAAATGGGAATGCTCTGACAGCCCATAATAAGTCAACCGAGACCTATATGCAGAGCAAGTATATAAACTCAGCTTCAAATGTAGCAATATGAGTCAAGCACAGAAACAGGTCATCAAATGATATATAGAAATAGAAAATGTTGAGAAAAAATGTATTAAATTGGTACACAAGCAAATGCAGAAATACCAAGATGGGAGATAAAATAAAATAAAATAAAATAAAATAAAATAAAATAAAATAAAATAAAATAAAAAATGTAAGCAGTGTTGGCAGTCTAAGACCAAAAAATTCCAAGCACCACATCTGTTAAAGGTTATTGACAAGTATTAACAAGAGATGCTTTTGAAAAAATCCTTCTTGCCATTTGCCTTCTTGCATCAAGGGTGCAGCAATCAGGTGAGAATGGCCAACAGCAGTACTTGGCTGATGGAAGGGGGAACACACAGCCAACAGGGCAGGACTTGGATGGATCCACTCTACAGTCAGTGGCATGCTAGGGCACAGGTAGGAGAGAACAGGGTCAGTTTGGTATCACTGACCCTTTGAACAGCCAGGAATAGTACGATGAGTATATCTACTACTGGGTAATTCTGATAATTTGTGGAAATACTGGGATAAAGACTCTGGGATACAGACAAAATCACCAGAAAAGCTTAGTAAAGAAAATAAACCCCTATAAATAAAATAATAAAGATAATAAAGCACAATAACAAATCTCAAAATATATTCCATATTTTACAGATATTTGCAAACTCTGAGGCACTGACTGACCAAAGAATCAAACAACCATGTTTTCTTCGATGTCACACATTTTTTCCCACATTAGCAAACAAGTGACTACTGAAGATGTGAATGAAAAACTAGAGATAAAAATGATGATATGGGGGATAGAGGTGAGGCATCTTGCTTAGAAAGGGGCAGCCTACAGTTTTTGCCTTGGTGAAACTAACGTTGATGGAATAAAGGTAGATCCAAATTGAAAGAAAAGTCTTCCAGTGATGTTTGTACATGAAAAGTTCAACCAGCTCTTTCAGGAGGTGGAAGCCAAATAGAATATGTCTGTAGATCACTGGAGGGCATTTCTTAAAAGCCACTACAAGCTGCTCCAAAATGCTTTCAGCCCACGCTCTGAAAGTCACTATTATTTTAGATGTACGCTGCAAGACAGAGACTAAAATTACTGACAGATTATCCAAGGATGAATTGTAGCAATAAAGGGAAGACAAGTGAATAAGAATAGGAAACTGTAACCCTTGCAGAAATATTACAAAAAAGAAACCCTGAAAACGCTGAAACCACTGGACAATGTGATTTCATGTCTTTTCTAAGAAACAGTCTGGAAGGAATCATATGAAACACAAATGTTTACAAATCTTCATAGCAGTTTCCCTAAGGCTGTTTGGTCCCAAAGTAAGAACCTCCAACTCCTTCTGAAGTGTGCCAGAACAACTGAAATCAGTATCCAACGTCACATTAAACTACAAATTACAAACTGCAATGTCCAGACTACTGAAAAAAAAAAAGAAATTATCCATTCCAGAATACAAGACCATTCCTGCGCATCAGCAGTTAGCCCTGATGATCTCTAAAATCTGGTAAGCAGATGTGATACATGTAGAAGAATGCCAAGCAAGCCACAAAAGGGAAAAAAAAGTGTACAACACTTCTCTTAGACCTTGGAGCAAAGGAAAATAGATCTTGTGATCACAAACCACTCATTACTGTAAAGTAATTTATTGACTGCGTCAGTGATAGATGAAGCAGTGAGCTGTTTAATTGCATTTGTTATCACAAAGTCTTATTTCACACAATGGTATCAAGTGAAAATAAGAAAGTAAGAACCATTCAGGGTCAAACAGAAAGGTCATCTAATATCTGCTCCTTCAGGCTCAATAGGAAATGCTTAGAGAAAGGGAAAAGAGCAGGATAAGCACAGAGGTAGTACCCCAAAACATCTCTTCACTTTGCAATAGCTTGGGACTTCCTAAACCAGGAGTGCTGCTTTGATTTTTCAGCCTCCCAAGAATTTTTCTTTTTACGCATTTTTCTTTAGAGCTAGAAGATTCAATAATTACCTTTAGTTATTCAGCATGCCTGCACTCATCTGTAATGCATTATCTTTTCCTTTCTCCATCATATTTTCTTTTAAAGCTTCCTCAGTCCTTCAGTGCTTTCTCTGCTTATTGTTTTCTGTTTCATGTGAACTTTCTGATATGTAATCAGACCTTTCTTGAAATACAGTACCCGAGGCTGACGCCGTATTTCACATGAGGCTTTACTAATGAGGCATGCAGCAGAAGATTAACCCCATATATCTTACAGGTGAAATGCTCATGTTCAAGAAATCCAGAATAACACAGAGGAAGAACAGCTGGAGCTCAGTTATCTATGACACTGATTTTCTGAAAATAAAAGAATTTATTTCTCTTATACCAAAGTAGTGTGGGGATGTTATCTAAACAGGGCTAACTGCACTGAGCGTTATACCTCTCCTGTCTTTTATCAACTTACAGTGAAGAAAATATTTCCTGCATAGTGCAAAGAATCAGCAACATTGTAAAGCCATTCTTTACTGTATGCCACTGATAAGCTGCCTGTTACATAAGGCATGAACACTGAAAAATCAGCACTTAGATGTCAACATGATTGGCACCTAAGTGAAATCTGGTATGAAGAAACATTTTGTACTTCAGTGAAGAATAAAAGGCAATGAGTCAAAGATGCCCTGCTTGAAATGCCTTGAGTCTGCTATAAGGCTTATCCCATCCCATTCCAGCCCCAGACCATCTCACTAGGTTTGACTGTGGGCAAGGAGGATTTGTCTGCACATTTGTCTTAGAATTTTCCAACTGTATGATGTATAAGTGGGCGGCTGGGAAAAGAGGAGAAAAAAAATCATCTAATTTGTAGCTGTAGCACTAAGGGATGTGACTGACTTTCTTAGTCAACTGCACGTTTTTTCTGCAGCAGAAAGGATGCATAGTGCTGTGTGCTCCTCATGAAGGGCCATAATGCTTCACGGATCCTTACATTAGGAGCTCTTCACTGTTTCAAAAGGAGCTGGTGCAAAATCTGTGAAATAAAAACATGGACCAAAGGCCTACAATTTGATACTGAGCCTTCTAGGAGACAGAGAACCTGGTCAATGAAAACTGGCAATTTTTATCATGCCTGACAATGTCTCCGTTTTCACTTACACTTTCATTTCAGTTTCTCTCCAGACCTTAAGCTGTTCTGGCTGGAGCAGCTCAAATCACCCCAGCATTCCCAACATGAAGCCTTGCAGACTTGCAGGGCATGTCAGAGTTGCTGAAAATCAACCACTGATCAAAAAATAACCGTAGCAAGAGGTGGAGAAGCTGGTGGCTTTTTCCAGACCTTAAATGGGTAACTTCCAAGACCCAAATGATGATACCCAAATGACGGGTACAGGTATTTGAAGCTAAAACCTTTCCCCAGGTCTTGCTGACACTGCTGCTGAACAATGAATGGGCTTGGGGGATGTTGGAAATGATGAGAAGATTTCTGCAGCACAAGGGAGAAATGGTCCAATTTTTTGAACCTCCTCATTACAGGAACCTGAAGTACTTTCAGTATTTCATGACTTAACCACTCCATATTCGCTCCTTATGTACCACAGAAACATGAATACTTTTCTCATTAGTTTTGCCATCTTTGCAGTTCTTATGAAGCCATTACTAACTCTTCGCAGCTAAAATAAATTTGGTATTTCCATAACTTTTTGACCCTACTTAATTTTTCAGAAAGGGATGTGTTTAGTTGTGCGTCTCTCCTGAAAATGCATTTTTTTTGTAATGAATGAATAAGCATATACATATTCAGTTACCACAAGAAAACTCCCACACAAACTGGAATTAAGGTCAACTTCCCAGATCCACTAGTGCACTTTACCCATAGCTCTTACAACACTTGACACATATATTTGTGTGGAAAAACTGGAGATCTCAGAAGAGAATCCAGTGTTTACGACACAGAATTGGCAGAGGGAGAATAACAATTGGATTCTTGAATTAAATTTTATCATTTTTCCAAAAAATATTTCCATTTTAAACATAAATGCAATTTTGAATTTCAGAACCATATATTTATACTTTGTACAGATAAAACATTAACATTAATGACGATATATATATATTTAATTGTCATATTCAGTACATCTTTCCTATCAAGTAGAGACTGAGGCATACAGGTTTAAACAAGCAAGAGCTGTCTGTAGACAAATTCCACTGCGCTGTCAAAGGTGAATAAACAAGTCCTATGACTATGATGATGTGAAATACCTATGAACAGCTGCATGCAGTTAAACAACATAAGTAGAAAGAAGACTTAGTCTTTTGTTTATTCAAGAAATCTCTGTGCTTGTTTTATTCATCAGTAGTTTATGAATATGGAATAATTGTCACTTGTTTTCCTCCATGGACTCAGTAGATAAAACACAAGTAAAAGTAACCAAAGTGCTTGCCTACATCTGGATTGGCCTGCAAAATCTTTCAACTATCATGACAATGCATTTACAGAACAAGAAGGCAAGAGGAAGGTATCTTTTTTTTTCACACATCTACTTCACCTTTCAGCTTTCCAAGCAGTTTTCAGGAATCATCTGGTCTCTACAAAAACACCTCCACCCACTGGGGAAAGGATGTCTTCACTGGTGGCTGAGGAAGGCTTGGGTCCCAAAATTAAAGCCATTGTCTTGCCTGGGACTAGCTGACTCATGGTTTCCTCTCATCACATCCACACAGTATCTCACTCTCCCCGCCCACCTCAAGTAGCTCTGGGGCTTACTCACCTTGAACTTCATGTCCCTTTTCCTCTCATATTTTTGTCACTTTCATGGAAAAAAATGTCCAGGCCTTCTTCTCAGGACTGAATTCTTGAGATTATCCAGAAAGTTCCCCATCCTCTTTATAACCAAACTGTTCTGTAGGTGTCCCTGCTTGAGCAAGGGCTTAGGCCAGGTCACTTCCAGAGGTCCCTTCCAACCTCAACCATTCTGTGATTTCATGATTCTGTGATTCTGTGATCTCTGAAATACTCTCTCCTGAGTCACAGAGAGGTGTCTGAGATCTCAGCTACTTTTTCACCCTTCCTCTATCTCTGTCTACACACTTGCTGTTGAACTGAAAACTTCTCAGGGCAAGCATCCACTTGTCCTGAATTTCTGGGAAATGTTTATCATTTTATAATCACATAACCAAGCAACAAGCAACTATGTGCAGATCTGTGTAGCTAACCAGATACTGAAGCATTTACCAAGATTTCTGGGCTCCTGACAATATTGCAGAGCAAAGTCATATATTTTGAAGCAGAGATAGAAATGGGAGAGGGATGACAAGCACACATGTCCAGGAATGGGGAGGAAATTCCACAAAATATACTAGAGAAGTTGTTGTTTTGTTTGTTTGTTTGTTGGTGGTTATTTCATTTTATTTTATTGAATGCCACCTGCGTTGCACAGGAAAATCTTAGAAAAAAAGAAAGAAATACACAGGAGTGGGGCAATAATCCAAAGCTGAATAATTAATAACTACAGCATCTATAAAAATCCTCCAGTAAAACCATTACTTAGTTTGCTTTCACTTTAGGATCTTCCTAGGTGCAGTAATTAGTTAATGTAAATTTTCAGGATACTTCTATGCTGAGCACAACACACCGAAGGCTGAAACAGGAACATCTCCGGAACTTGCGCCTTTAGCAATTCCAGGCTGAGCTACAAAACCGTCCTCCACAGCCACAGCTTGGAGGAGTTAAGTATGGTCTGTGGGTGAAACACAAAGGGGAATACAGTGGATGCTGACTCACAGCTTACACTTGTGTAGTTCCAAGACCAACAAGAGAAACTAAGCCTTAATAACATATTTGCTGTGAATTCTTTGCTTAGCTCTTCACTGACATTTGCTTATGCTATTAAATTTTTTCATTGCAACTGAAAAAAGAAGATAAAGTTCTCTGCATTTCATATCTAATATAGGCCACTGGTCAATTTAATTGAAAATTACAGAGTGGAGTAAGGTAGAAAAGCTAGATCAGTGATTCGGTATTAAGTGCCACGATCCTTTGATCTTTCCAACTCTGTCCCTCTTGGTATCTCCAGTAAACCTCATTTAAAACTATAATTGCAGCAGAGTTAGTTTGTGGAGTGTAAGTACAAAGTAACAGGCTGCTGTTGGTCCTGATCTGTGATTCTGTGATATGCACACATTCAATCAGCATTGCTGTTGGCCATATCTCACAGGGCTGAACAGCCTTTTCTCTGGCTGAGTTGGCACGTGGGTAAAGATTACCATTAAAGCTGTTAGTCAAGGTGATGAGTGAAAACTTGTAATCACCTGTATCATTCATAAAGTACAGCCAACCCTCTGTTCTGTACTTGCTTTTCAGGCATCATTGCTTAATGATTAAAATCAGAAACTTCAAGTGCTGCTCCGAAAGTACTGCCTCCTATTTTATTATGTTGGCCCATGATGTCAGAGGCGGATGGTGGTGGTATTGCAGTAGAGATTGAATCTTCCTGCCAGTATTCCACTGCATTTTGTTGCTGTGTGACAGATGGCAGGAGAGGGGCAATCTGACAGAATGGTGTCTGACATGGAAGTGTGTATGGAGCAAAGGTGTGTCACTGAATTCCTCCATTTGGAAAAATTGGCACTAATTGATATTCATTGACCCTTGCTGAACATTTATGGAGACTAATCAGTGGATGTGAGTACAGTAAGACAATGGGTTGTGTGTTTCAGCAGTGGCAACAGCTACATGAAAGATAAGACACATTCCAGACACCCAAGCAGATTTTTACAAGTGTGGCATGCAGACTCTTGTTCATCACTGGAAAAAGTGCATAGTTAATGGTGAGACTATTGAAAAATAGTGTTTTGTAGCAGAGAATTTTCTATATCCAATAGTGCTATTGTGCTCTTTGTAGCTGTTGTAGTTTCTGTGGAAATACATAGAAAGCATTACTTTTGGAGCACCTACATAAATCCAACAGGTATGTGTATGCTTTTGTGTAACTCTTCTTCATTCCGTAGTTCAGATACTGTTGAGTTTAATACTCTATGAAAATATCTTCCCATTGTTACAGGATGCAGCGAGACCTTTAATAAATAATTTTTGCATTTCTTTTTATTTCTAGAAAGTGAGCTCCAAAGAGCAGGAACACTGTAGGAACATTTTCATACTATTTTAAAGCTACCAGTCAGGCACCTAAAAAGAGAACACATTTTGTATCCATTTATGAAAATACTGATATTCAAAGTACTATACAAACAAATAAGAGTTATTTATATGAAGAAGTGAGAAATGTCTGGATCCACAAATTCAGGCTGAATAAGCTGAATAAAGCCTGAAGAAGTAAAGAACAACCCACGGAAAAACTGGTACCAGGAACATCTCTCCCTCCTCCCCACCTCACCCCAAAATCCAGCGCTCTCAAGGACATTGGATTCTTTATCTAACTCACCCTATTTGATTTCTTTCATCACTGCTGCAGCCAGGCAAGCATTTCTGAAGCCAACTTTCTGATGAGACTGTCACAAGCAAGAATAACATTTAAGCTGGGTAAAGCTAAAGAATCAAGAAAGAATCTGCACCCTAAGGAAAGTTTGTTATTGTGGCTTGCACACAGCTGGAGATCCCATCCCTGCAATAGCTAAAAAATTTGCTCTCACTTGAGCAGTGCTTGACAAAACCTCTTCACAGCGCTCTCCCCTCAGTGTTTACTTTAGTGCATTGCTGCTAGGAGGAGTATTCTTAAAGCATTTAGGGTCAGCTTCCTGTACCTCCTCTCCAGCCTTTCAGGAATGCTGAATAAGTTGTTCTTATCTGTTAAACTCTTGTTATTGCCTCTGGGTTACAGCAGTTACTGCAAAAACTAACAAAGCTCGGTTAGGCAACTTGGGCTCATATTTTACATGCGACACTCAGACCTAATGAGAGAGCAGAATAAATCAGCCAAAATGTCATTTTCATTAAAAATTCTGTCTGCTGTCAGAACCTCATCCTTGAAGAAATTGATGGGGCTGGGGAAAAAACAGATTTGCTCTCCAGGTCACTTCTGCTAATTGTACCATCATCCAACCAGTCCCTGGTGATGGAGGTGCAGCATTCCCTGCAACAGGGAGTCAGGCCTAAATCACTATGAAACTGCTAATGATAGCTTCAGCATGCAGATTAAAGAACTATCCTCACCCCCAAAGTACCCAGCCCACCAGGTCACAGTTCAGACTGATTAGGAAAGAGGTGAGAAGAGATCTGAATAGAGTTGTGCTGGGATGTATATGGCATCTTATCTTCCAGGCATGGCTTGTGTAACTCAATTCATTTAGCACCTTGCTACTTTCATTTGTACAAATTCAGGAATGTTTACTGGTGCCTATCTGGACTGCACAGTAACTACACACATTACCAAATGCAAAGAATTCTTTGAGTTTCCCCATCTTTTTTTTTTCCTACTAGTGTTATAATACTGAATACAAATTAATTTATTTTGAGAAAACCATAATTTCTCAGAAGTTAACCCCTCTAATGCTGTCTTCACTTTTGAGTAAAGAGGTAAAAATAAATGAAATCCACTCACAAATTATTACTCTCACAAAAGCTCTTTGAGCCTTTGAGGTTCAAACATACATTTGTAAACCAAGCCTCACCCAGCTCAGCCATAAAGAGCTATGAAGACATATGGGTCTTTTCTGTATGTTTATTAAAGCTTTTTTTAATGACAGGACGTACTCGGAGACTGATCTACATGAATTTGAAGTGCAGTCTTTATTGGACAGTTTGCCCTGGGTATTTGTAAGGTACATGTATCGAATTTTAGAAAACTAGAACAGAAGTTTAAGATATTTCACTTTGGGATATTCCTCTCCACTCTACACTCCACTGCCTTTGGTCTTTAACCAGTGTTCACCTCTACCTTGTGAAAGAACATTTTTTGTATTCCTTTCCCCACTGATCTATACTTCTTTAATACAAGTCTGGTGCATTTTGTATCTCCTAGGAGTCTAAATTTACTTTGGCTTAGGCATAAAGACAGAGCCGTGTTTCTGGTAAGGAAGTCACATCATGGACTATCATGTTTATGTTGTTTTTGTGTTGGATGATGGGGAATAACAGAGTTGGCAAACTATAAACAAATGATGATCTATTACATCTCCTGGGAATTTTATGAACCAGCAAAAAGAGTTTATTCTAATTTAGTACCTGAAACCATGTGGATGAAGTGCTTCTGAAACAGAGAGTAAATTTAGCATCTCATAAGGAAAAATGGTTGGAGTCAGTCAAAATCAATGCACCTAGTTGTATTACATAGCCACAACAGGTCAGGCATAGCCATAAGTCAGTGAGTGGCTTTCCTAGTTCAACTTCATTGTCTGAAATGCACTTCGATATTTTGAGAGGATATGCAGCCTGGAAATGCATTGCATTGGCTGTGAAATAGTATGTGGGATCTGATTTAGCAGAGAACATAAATCACTTTGGACAGTATAAGTTTGTACCACAATAACATTACAGAAAATGTGATTTTTGCTTTAAAACACAGAGATCAAAGATGAGCTGAGCAATTAATAAAGGCTACAGCTCCAGCCTGAATATCTGTGGCAAGCACTTATGAAAATTTATTTATGGTTCAGCTGGCATTGCCTGAACTTGGGCCTTGGATACCAGCATAACTATATGCCTAAGTTTCACAGCACCAAGATCCTGACAGTTGCTGTTGGATATTTCCAGTACAGGAATGGCTAGCTTTCTTCTGTATTTATGTTTACCCAAAAGGTGAGGTAAATAGGCATAGCATGGGGTTTTTCATAAAAGAGAACATGATATATATATCCTTCTTTCTCTCTGCATGCTGGGAGAGAGGTAGGCAAGGGATGGATAATTCAAACTTCACCAACTGCCTGTGAACTGGAACCGAGGCTGGAAATGGTCAGTCAATCTTTGGATGCATCCAGGGTTCAAGGACTCCGCTTTCTGTGATGCTTACATTAGTCATCCGTCTAGGCTCCATCTTTTTATTAAACAGTTAGTTAAAATTTTCTCATTATTGGTGAATGTTAACAGATATTAGTAGACATCATATAAGAGCGTTGTGTTAATTTGTGACAATTAGTTTTTCAGCACCTAGTACCTACGTTAAAAAAGTGAAATGAATACTGCCTTTTTTGCAGAGCAGAAGGAATAAGAATTATTAAGACCATTTATTTTAAAAGGTTTGTAATGGGAATTGAAACTGCTCAGTGCCGTATTTCAGACACTTTGATGAACAACATTCTTCTAAAATTCCTTGCTGAAACATAATTGTTCACAAACATTATTACTTTTATTGCTGTTTTGTTGTATTTCTGCTGTTCTGCTCAAAGTCTGCAGTGTGTCACTGGTTGGAACCCTGCAACCTGTTGGTTTGGGAACTGAAATTATTATGATGCCGCTTCTTTGTTGTTGGAGCATATAGTCAATGTTGAAGCTCAGAAAAGTACTAGTGATAACACATGTTTTGACAGCTTGTCAATAATCCTGGCATCATGATGAAAAGGGCTATAGGAGGACTTATAACCTGTGTCAGGCAAAGAGACTGACCTTATTGAGAGTGGGGTGAAAAAAAGTCAAATTTATTGCTAAGAAGTAAACCAAAGGCAGCAGATTGTTTGGCAAAAACATACCAAAAAGATTAAAGTGAACAGATCTTCTAAAGCATACAGTCAACAGATTACTAATGGAAGAAATTATTAGTCATTATATATTGTGTTTGTCTACCTGGTCACTTTCAAAGGAAAGTGAAAATGAAATCTATAGAAATTTAATAAATATTTCATCTTAGCTGCTTTGTCTGCCTTTCACCACCACTATCACATCCCACAAGTCTTCGAGGAATACACACAGCAAAACTTTATTAAAAAATGATCCATTGTTTGTACTTGTATATTAATATTTAAGCCGATTTCAGCCAGCACTGAAGACATGAGCCCAAACGAATAGGACATCAGCAATTAGAAATATCTTGCAGAGGCCAGGGGATTCATGGAAGGAAGGTATAGGAATAATTGAACATCTTTTCTACTTTAGACCTTTTATAATATATTTGCATCAACACTTGCCTCATAAGCTGCTGTGCACTTGGAGTGGAAAACTTCCTTGATTTTCAGCAAGGATGAACTCGGAGTCACCTGAAGCCAGTGCTGTTCAGTGGTGGGCACCAGGGAGGGGACTTGATCTTAGGCTACTGGAGGCACCAGCACACCTTACTTAGTGTTCACAAGTGCTTACTTGTTCCCTTTCACAGAGAATGGCCTTTTGAATCACGCTCTTGTGGTCTTTTGAATCACAGCTTAATTAAGATGTCTAAGTAGCCTTAGCAGACAGCACAAGTAATACATTAGACCCCACTATAATTCCTCAGAATATTACAGCAATTTAATTACAGTTCACCCCACTCTCCTTAAACCTGGCTAAGAATAATATTGCTTTATTAAAAGAATGTACATGGAGACTTTTGTGTCAGGCTGAGGGGTTTTTTTTGTGGTGTACAGTGTGTAGTATTTAAAGTCTCATTCTATTTCAGCAAAGTGCTTGAAAGGCTTAGTAATTAACCAAACTGAAATCACATAAACAGAAATTAAATAACGTACAAGCAAACAGAACAAATATCTCCTGACAGCATGATTAAGGAACTGCCACATGAGAAAGAGGCCATGCAAACAGTAAATGTGAACCCAGGTTGGATCAGGCATGATGTTTAAGCGGAGACAAGAAAGTATTGATGACCACATTCGAAACACTATGAACACTTTACTTGGAAAACTGTAAAAAAATGGATTGGATAAATTTGACACAAAAAAAATCCTCACTTTTGAGAAAGATGCAACAAAATGCTGCTAGGGAGATCAGAATGGTGGTACATGCGTCTTTTAAAAGTAGGTTTAAAGGCAAGTCTTTGCTAATCTTAAGGAAAAAAAAATGTCAGTGACGCATGGTTTTGCTCCATAAATATTCTAGAAATAAATAGAAAAGAGGAAGAGGAAGCATTTAAGCTGTAAAACAGGACTCTTGGAATATTAGTGCAGAGCTTTGAATCATGGAATCATCAAGGTTGAAAAGACCACTAAGATCATCTAGTTCAACCATCAACCTATCACCACCATCGCAGTAAATCTGGATGAGATGTGATATTCCACATTGTGCCCTCTAGCAGAAAACAAAGTAAACAACTCAAATACTTCTGATGAGATTGTTGCCTAACAGTCACATGAATGCCAGGCAGGCAAACTACCTGGGCCGCTCCAGTGTTCCTGGACAGTGAACCAAGCTGCATGCAGACAGCATAACCAGCAATCCCTCTTTGCATCTTTTTTCTTTCAGATCCAGGAGCTGGCACAGGCAGAGTAAAAACCTTTTAAACTTTAACTCCCAGACTAATCAAGCTCATTTTCTGAAAAAAAAAAGTTAAAATTTTTGTAAGTAAGTTTATCATTAAGGTACGTTATTCAAGTTCAGTGTCTCACTGCTTCAGAAGACCATTAAGAAGTTTTGTCAGCAATTTACTGTGGAAGAGGCAGAAGAAAAAATCCACTTGTCTTTTTAGGATGATAGGGCTGAGATTAGTCATTTTAATTTATACAGAAAAGCTTTCTAAAACCAACAACTACTGTTATGCACAGCCTCTGCAACATACAAGTTAGCGCTCATTGTCTTTGGAATACCCTACGACATGCCGAAACCTGCTGCTTACATTGGACTAAAATGATAGGAGCTTTCAGATCCTCCAGCATAACTGCACTTCAGATAATTCTACTGAAGGGGAAATCATAGAGCAGCATCTAGCTAAATAATCAGATTAGCAATTTTATATTATCTACATGCTGTCACCCACTACAAAACATATAGTATCAATGTAAAAGGTAGGGCTAGACACAGAGTATGAAAACACTGTAAACTTGTACAAATAAATGAAAAAAGCATTGCCATGGTTCTGCCCTAAGTATATCCTCTTCATTGCATGTCATGCTGAAGTATCCCCAAGTCTATCAGTAGAAATACTTGTGAACCTGAAAGCTCTATGAAACTAAGCATAAACCCTTCTTCTCCTGAGTATCTAAGCTGAAAATGTTATACTGGTCACCCACCTTCATTCTTAAAAAGAATAAAATTATTTGTCCAACAGGAGTTCTAAGGAAATGGAAGAAAAAGTCCCCTCTGATTACTGTCCACTCTGTTCTATAAGAGACATCAGCACAAGAGTGCTTTACAAGCAGAGATGAAGGGCTGTGTTACTCCAAGATTGTTGTGAACCCACCATGAGCAGAACCCGAAAGCTCCGTTCTTCTTTTCCTCCATGGTGCAAGAAGAACAGAGTGGTATGTACTATACTGTACTGTGGCAGATTAATGCCTAATTGAACACACGTAGATACTAGAAATAGCTCATTTAATTAAATGTAGTTTCTTTGTTTTTTTTATGTGAGCCAAAGAACACAGACAAATTGGATTAGGTGCCCTCCGTTGGCATGACCACTGTATCTGATATATCCTATTATGTGGCCCAGGGGTCCCTTCCAACAAAGCCTGGATAATCTCAGCCACCCAGCAGGCAGATTTAGATGCTGTGCTGCCCTGTGACAGCATGCCATTGACATGCTGTGCTACAGATGCCCTTCTGGTGGCAACACGGACATGAAGATGGATACCAAGCAGCATGGAGTATTTTACCTGGTCTCTGAAGAAAGAGTAAATATGGTTTTCTCTTGAAGGAAATGTTTGCAATCTAGTGAAACACATTGTTGAACGGCTTGTAGCCCTGACTAGAGCAGCAGGAAGGAATCCAAAGGTTCTTGTCTGAGTTCACCTCAGGCAGGCTGCTGAGCGCTTAGCAGCTCTTGTATCTGCAACAACAGGACAGTGAGTGTACCGGAGTATTTTCTGTCATTGATGTTTATGTGAGTCTTTTTGATTTGCATCCATACATTTCATAATTTTTTAAACTACATTTTTTGAAAGAACTTCTGAACTTCTATATGAATTTTTGATGTTAAAAATTGCCCTTGCAAATCCATTGAAATATATTCAGAAATAGTATCAGATTTCATGAGCCTGGGAGAGATGTATGAATCTTGCACGTGAATCTTTAAAAAGAAGACAACAACAAAAGTAAAGTGATTTAAGTACACCTCAGAATTTCCTCGGAAGATATTAGAAATAATGTTCTGGAATGGAAATCATTTATGCTTATGCATAATCTTCGATCTTGCCTGTGCAGGGACTTTCTGGAAAATAGAAATGCAGCAAACCTTGCAATTGAACAAATATTTAAGATTGATGGCATATTTCAGATGAAGAGGGAATCAATAGTTTAATCATTCTGTCATTCTTGGCTGAATTCCTTCCCTACCTGTAGTAACAACTGATCCACAAAATCCGCAAGGCAGTAGAACTGACTGCCAGTAGCAGAACTTACATTCAGGTTCTAGGAGTGCTGTTCACCTGAATTCTGGTTCCTTAACCTGGAGATACTACATAGAATCAAGAGTAGATCAGCCTTACACTGAGACTTCAAGGCACAGATTTCCTGCATTAGCTGGAACAAATTCTGTTTCATTAGCTTTATCCATTGCTGAACCTTTCAGTGTCATTACAGCTGCAAAAACAAAACTTACAGATGTGGATCTTAAGGTCTATGGGAAAAATAAAAGCAGAAATGATAACAAATTCCTCCCCTACAGATAGTTTGCAAAAAAATTACTAAAAAAATAAGGCTCTGTAAAGACTTTGGTAACTCTCGCTTACCTGGTCTTTTCACAGCTAGCAAAATTATTCCAGTGGAAGACTGCCCATCAGGAAACAAACATGACCTGAAATTTAGAATTTGATCCCCAGAGTCTAACAAGTCATATTTTCTCTATAAAAGGGACAGTGGCAATTTCTGATCCAGCTCTTTCATCTGTCTGTAGTGTCCCATAATCACTGGGCCATGAATGCTAGGGATCACTGGGACTCCTACTTTTCCCTTACAGAAATTCAAATATCTTCTTATAAAGTAATATTACATATGAAATTAAATATAGTATGATATAATAAATGTTATAACATGTTGATAAACGTAATAAGATAGAAGTATAATAAAAGCCAAACCATCTTATTTTACTGCATTTGTGTTGGCACCTTAATGCTCAAGGGGATACAAGTGCATTTGTAGCACATGAAGCTTACAGCTGGCAGGAAAAAGATGGTAAGAGGAAACTTTGGCACTGAAAGACAGAGTGGCTCACGTAGCTGAGTTGGAAAGACAAAAGGAAAAACAGTCTTCTTCATTTCTATTCCAGTATCTTTCTCAGTAGAGAATCTTAAAATCTTTGCCTCCTCTGCTAGAGGAATGGACACCCCTGGAAGCAGCAATTGGATCAGAATTAAAAAAAAAAATCATAACTGCATTTCTGGAGAAAAAATGTTTTGGCTGTCTGCTGATCAGGCCTAAAATATAACAATAAAATACTTTTCTGGTATAGTTATAATCATTTGGAGAGATACAGACCTCCAACAGAAAACTTCTGATATTGCTTGCTTGTTTGTTCTCCATAATTTAGAAATGTAATAGCTGCAGCTGCTCTTATGCTTAAATATTAGATGTTGGAAGTAAGATTTCACAATATGTCCTCTTTCTGTGCAGGAGCAGGTTAGTTCCCTTCTGTAATGCATGGATGGAGAAACTGGTAAATTGTTGCCAATAATTACATTTCAGTGATTAACTTTTGATCTGTAGAAGCAGTAATCAAGAATGACCTCTTGTTTTTTGTTGTGTTCTTTTTGTTAGTTTTTTTTTTTTCCATGTACTAACAATAAAGTGTTAGAGTCACCAGACAACAGAGATTCAAAGGTGTTCATCACCCATCTCAAACATCAATGAATTTAAATGAAAATCTGTCTGTTTGCACAGGTACATTGGGAGTGGAGAGATTAACACTAGTAAACTATGCAGGTGATTTAATTGGCTGGGAAGAATTGTTTCAAAATGTCGCATTAATTTGTTGTGAGCAGCTATCTCTAAAGCGTATCTATTAACACTACAAAAGAGTTTATTCGAATGTGACACATGCAGAACCTAGGACAATCACAGCTAGAAAACCCTTTTCAGTAACTCAGTTGGAGCTGGGAAATGGTTTTAGTTTTCGACAGTCTGGTGTGTTCAGCACCTTTTAGAAATCAGCAATTCTGTGAAGTGCAGGAGATGAGCAGCTCCTGAGGGGTCACCTCTGGGCAGAGGTGTAGGAACAGGCATTGAAGGCAGTGGAGGAGACACACAAAGACCTCCTTCTACCTCTGTAGTCGTTCCTGCAAAGAAATTCATCACAGTGATGCCCAAAAGACCCTGCTGCAATGTGCTGACAGGAAGATAGAAGAGACTTTTCCTCATAGTTAGAGATTCCCCAAAGTGGCCAACAAACATGCAGCAGCCTCCTTCCTCAGACCTGATCACCACTGCACCAAAAAGAACGTGTCAGTCTGTGCCTTAGCTTCATCAAGCAGACAGGTATTAAGATGATGGGGTCACCAAGCTGACAGCTCACAAAGTATCATTCTGTTTTTTTCCTTCCCCTCTAAGTTACTGTAATAGCCAGAAACTATTTCTGGTTTTTACCTTGGAGGAAAAACTTAAGTACCAGTAAAAAGTAAGAGAAAAACTCTATGGGCTGCTTTAAGTAAACTAAGGACCTCCTGAAAGGAAAATAAACATATTTTGACCTGACAAAAACAGGTTTAATGGATGAAGGGATTTATAGTTTAGGCTATGTCAAAATTAGGTAGATTCATAGATTCATAGAATCATAGAATCATAGAATGGCCTGCGTTGAAAAGGACCTCAAAGATCATCGAGTTTCAACCCCCCTGCTGAGTGCAGGGTTGCCAACCACTAGACCAGGCTGCCCAGAGCCACGTCCAGCCTGGCCTTGAATCTCTCCAGGGATGGGGCATCCACAACCTCCTTGGGCAACCTGTTTCAGTGCGTCACCACCCTCTGAGTGAAAAGATTGCTGCAGTGTGACACAGATCTCACCTCCAGCCCATGCACCAGCTCTCCTTTCTGCAGAAGGCGTGGGACAGAGAAGGATGGTGTTTGTCCTCCACACACCTGGGCACAGCCACATGCCAGAAAGCAGATGTGGGTATCATGACTGAGCTGTCATTTCCAGGAGCAATTCAGATGGCTTCCAAGAGAAGTTATGAGATACAGAAGGCTCTGGCGAGCAGCTACCCACATAGAATCATAGAATGGCTTAGGCTGGAAGGGACCTTAAAGCCCATCCAGTTCCACTCTCCTGCTGTGGGTAGGGTTGCCAATCATTAGATCAGGCTGCCCAGGGCCCCAACCACCCTGGCCTTGAATGCCTCCAAGGATGGGACATTTGTTTCCCTGGGCAATCTGTTCCAGTGCCTCACCGCCCTCTGAATAAAGAATTTCTTCCTAACATCTTACCTAAATCTCCCCTCTTTTATTTTAAAACCATTCCCCTTTGTCCTATCATTATCTGTCTGTGTAAAAAGTCACTACCCTCCCTCTTATAAGCTCCCTTCAAGTACTGGAAGGCTACAATGAGGGCTCCCCAGAACCTTCTCCAAGCTGAACTTTCCCAAGACAGTCCACTGCTCCCTGCCTTGGGGACACTGCTCAGACTGAGGAGTTTCAAAGACATGGTTTTTGTCACTCCTGCAGATCCATCATTACGTATTACCTATCTCTTCTGTAGCTGGTAGGTGTTAATCTACCATATTACCCTTCAAATCCCATACTCAGAATTAGCCCAGCCAGGAAAATTTCCTTTAACCACTAAAATCTACCAAGTGCCACATCTCAGATTGGATATTAGGAAAAATTTCTTCTCAGAAAGAGTGGTGACCTCTTGGAACAGGCTGCCCAGGGAGGTGGTGGAGTCACCACACCTGGAGGTGTTCAAGAAAAGTGTAGATGTGGCACTGATGAACACGGGTTAGTGGGTGTGTTGGGGATATGTTGATGGTTGGAGAAGACAACCTTAGTGGTCTTTTCCGACTTTAATGATTCTATAATTCTATGGTTCTGTGACCTTCAGCAGACACTGTGAGGATGCTGGGTTTGGAAACCAAGACACCAGCCACTTCATGAACACATATAATTGCAAAGACAGGAACACTTCTAGCTGATATAAGGAATGTTTCATCACTCCATTCTGACCTAGACCTTTGACCAGATAGAGGTACTCCAGAACAGGTTTTCCCAGACAGACACTTTGAAGAACATCCAAAGCATTTCCCTGCCATCACCATTAAGATCACCCATAGCCAAGGGGACTCCACATCATTAGGAGTACTAAAACATAAAATTAACATATTACTCTCTCCTGTGGCAAATGCTGTTACAGTACAAGGTGATACAGCAGTAGAAGACGGTGCCCATAAGAATAGTTGCGGAACCCACTGCAGACCAGCGCAGAAACACACTATGGATGACTGATCCCATGGCAAGGAGGAGGGAGGAGGTGCCAGCACTGCTAACAGGGCCTGGGAATGGGGCAGGTGCTTCTTCTCAAAAGTAATTAAACAGGATGCGCTAAATTACATCAGCTACAGATAAACATGCCTCCAGCATTTATGCGTTTTGTCTCAGAACTCCCTGCTCTATTGCCTCAGGCTGTTACATAGGCAGCTAAATAGGATGATTTGGCTCTCATCTTTACAGAGGCACATATAATAGAATTTAGCGCAAAGGCAGATGTGCCATGCTATATACTCACCATTTCATCTGACAGGTTAATAGAGCTAAAAACGTCCACTCCCCCACCACACACATACGCAGGAGAAACTATGCTGATGTTAATCTTTGCTAACAGAGCTACAGCATGTGTAACTTAAATTCACAGTACTGAAGCTAGATACATCTTAGTTACTTCTCCATCTGCTTATGTTTCGAGAAAAGATGCTACGAAAAACCCTCAAGTTAAAGTCAAACTGACAGTTCCTAACAATTAGTATGTCCTCTGCTTCGCAGTAATTGTGCATTTGGGCAGAACCACAGAGCAGCTCCAAAGGTCTGTGTTATGGCCATTCATCACACTGATAAATATTTTTTCCTCTATGACCTAGAGTCATAATCTACTCTAAGTCATAGGGACCAAGAACACTCAGATGAAAAAAATAAACCAGGGAATTGATAATATCTAATGAACCAAGAAAATGTCTGTCACCTTCCGGAATAGTTTGTGAAGTCCAACGTACAGGTTAAACTCTGAGGTTGTCTAACTATTGGAAAAGTACCAACGTCCTCAAAGCTGGCTTTTCATTCCTTTCACTCACAAAGGCTTCAGCAGCTTTGGATGTCCAGCACTGCCCTAGGCTGGATAATAGATCTGTTTTCAAGATGGGATGAACTGTACAAAATATTATTTGTAGCCAGTTTTTTTTTCTCTTTCTCCAGTAACAATACAAAGAAAATAAAATTTTGCTTAGTTAATGATGTCAGAATTCATGTGAATAGGAATGCACTATATTTTAAATACAAGGAGAAAATGTACTTGATTTTTAAAAACATTTTATGGAGGAAAAATAAACCAACCAAACAAAACCAGCCAGAAAGCAGGAAGCATGTTACAGTTCAGAGCCACATGAACAAGTATCTATGGCTGATATGAAGCAGTGGCAGATGCAGCACAATCCATGCCTCAGGACTCCAAGGCCATTCAGGTGAGGGATGTCCTCTGCTCCTAGACCTGTAGGCAGAGAGCTGCCATGGGTGGCACTGTCCCTCTGATGTCATAGAATCACAGAATTGTTTGAGTTGGGAGGGACCTGAAAGGCCATCTAATCCAGCTCCCCTGCAATGCACAGGGACACCTACAGCTGCGTCAGGATGCTCAGAGCCCTGTCCAGCCTGACCTTGAATGTCTACAGGGATGGGGCATCCACCACCTCTCCGGGTAACCTGCTCCAGTGTTCCTTTTCTCCTGCTGATACATTAGGTTGCACTCCAGGGGTGTTGAGGGTTCTGCTCTCCAGCACTGGAGTTCTGAGAATCCTTCCAACTATTTTTCTATCCCTCTTTTCCATTCCCACAGGAGTGCCCTATTTCTATTTTATGGGAGAAATGGGAAAAGAACAGGAAGAAATTACGCTTTATGAGTTTTTCTAAACCTCCTAAAATTACTGATGTCTGATGACTTGCTGCACATAAAATTGTTTTTAAACACACAGTTTAGTCCTAAAATGCTTGTGATAGGTGGTATTTAAACTGCAACAAACACAGAGAAGTACTTAAACCAGAGAACAATCAAGAAGCTGCAGAAAACAGTTTCAGCTACAGAAGATTACTTAGAAGAGGTGTACAGGTGCATGGGTAGGGGTATGAACACGTGCACGTAGACATACAGATGCACATGGATTAACACATCCATAGCCTGCTCAGTTACACAAAAAACTTGCAGCATGAATTGTATTCTGGCAGGAAATCTCTAGAACTGTCTGTAAACTGGAAACCTGCAGTCAACCTAAAGCAGAGCAGATGCTGATGGGAAAGAGAGATGGGGCTCACACTTGGACTCAGATGACACTTCTGGCACTGACCACAAGGGAAGCTACAGCCATCAAACCTTTCTAATAGAGGTCTGTATTTCTCAGGACCGGGCTCTGAAATGCTTCTTCAGTATTCTGCAGTCAGCACTGTATGTTTCAGATAACCGCAATAAATGTTCCACTCATTAAGTGATGCTTCCCAGTACCCTGACTTTCCTTATTGATTCCCAATGAAGGACTTCTCACGTACTGCATTTTATACCTTGTTAAAACAAAGCACCCTGACAAAACAGGAGCCTGGTAGCATTTTTACAGTCAGTTTTGCGGTAAATGAGGTTCACGGAAAGGCACAGCCAATGTCCTGAGAGCCAACTGGCTCTAATCCCTACTCCCATACTGCTCAATGCGAGAGTGTCCCTCAGTACACAGAAACCTCAAGTGGCAGCTGTCAGCCCTGTCTCTTCATATCATACCTACACATATGTACATTTCTGTACATTTTCATGGCTCTCACAAGATTTCTAGAACCACACAGTTATTACTGCTCAGAAATGGATATGCAAATGGTATATCTCAGAGAACAGCAAGGATAGTTGGTGTTAACTGCATTGGTTCACTGAAAAAACACTTTCCAGCTAGGAGCTTCAAAGAATCCTAAGGGGGTTAGATGCTGGTATCACATTTAAATTCAAGAGGAGGATGGAGCTACTATGAAAATCTCAGCCTTAATCTTTGAAGTAAGAGGTACTGCTGTGAAAAAATCAAGGAGGGTGTTGCTGTTGAGTAAAGGATCTATTTTACCACAGTATTTTTTTTCAGAATAGCATTATCCTGTAATGACAGTAATTAATAACAATGAGACTGTAATTACACTTGTATTTACAGAAAACAGAAGTGCAAAAATGATGACAAGGGTAACAGTGCTACCAACTGACCATTCTCACTTCAAAGAAAGCTGCAGTAGACTTTGCACTCACTCCAATTTTAATATCTAATTGCAGATTTCTACTCATCCTGAAAATTGTAAGGAGAAGATATGCATCTAACTGGAAAATCTAAGCAACTACACTTCTTGATGGTTTCCATAGGAAAGAGTTCAGTTTAATTCATGGAAATGTGAAGACTTCCTATCCTTGCTTTCTCTGTGGGTAAGATTTTCAGGGTTCTGTCTTTACTGAGGTATAGATAATCATTTTGGCATTTTGGCCAAAGGTACACTAGGGAGGTTCAGATTGGATGTTAGGAAAAATTTCTTCTTAGAAAGAGTGGTGAGGCATTGGAACAGGCTGACCAGGGAGATGGTGCAGTCTCCACATGTGGAGGTTTTCAAGAAACAAGTAGATGTGGCACTTAGGGACATGGTTTAGTGGGCATGGTGGAGGTGGTTTGATGGTTGGACTAGATTATATTAGTGGCCTTTTCCAACCTTAATGATTCTATGATGCTATAGTTTTGTAGAGGACCCCAGGAAGATACAGAGGCACTCTATTTAGAGAGATACCAAAGACAGCCTCCTGGCATTCTTCACTTTGTTGTGAATGGGAAAATGCAGTTTTCAGTGGAAAGTCACACTGTCTCACCCAACCCAAGTGAGTCACTGCAGTGTGTAGCAGGTTGAAGCAGGCTATAGGAGAGGAAAGACAGCTGTTCCATTCTCTTAACTCTCTCACCACTTCAGAGTGATGAGGCATAGGCAAAATGCCAAAGATTTCCACAGTGGTCCAACAAGAATGCGTGGCACGTCGGTGCCAGGGAGATGTATGGGGTTATCTGTACCTGCTCTTCAAGTCAGAGATCCCCAGACACCTGCGGCTGTGGGAAGGGAAAGTATTTCCTTGGGAGAATGCAGCAGGCAGCCTCCATGGGCACTGTGCTGGTCAGTGCTGTGGGCAGGAGGAGGCCCTGAGGAGGACTCACAGCTCAGCTCCACATGGGAAAAAGTCAGAGGTAGTACTGACAGGTTCATTCACTGATAGGAATGCATACTCTCCTGTAATGTTTGGGGAAAGGACAACACTGACGATTGCACTCTAGCACTACACTGCCAACTAGGTATGAAGGCCAAGGCACAGCCCTGGCAAGTTGCTACATGCAGCTCTGTGCCACGCACAGGCCACTGACACCATGGTCCTGTCCTACTACGGGACAAAGGAGTCAGGAATTAGATGTATGTATCCTGTCCTTCCTTGGAGCTGGGGGTGAGGCAGGCTGAGTTTATTTGACCTCCTCAGAGCCTTTCAGATTCACCTCTACTCTTCCACCAGGTGCTGTCACCACAGGATGGCACTGCTTTTCTTTCCAGTGTTTCTTTGCCTGTATCCCTGCCAACCCTCCTGGCATGCAGGAACCTTTTCAGCATAATGGCGGTGTGGGCCAGAAGCTCCCCTCCAGCTCCTCTCCTCCCATTATATGCATGACTCCACATGGCACAGAGGGCAGAGTTGCCCTTCAACTTTCACAACCTACAGCAAGGAGGAAGCAAGTGACTCATAGCACGTATTAGCTGGCTTGTCCAGAAGAATCATCACCAGACAGATGTGTGATAGGTGTCTCTGTGTGCTTGGGATGGCGCTAGCTGCCTGGCTGACAGCAATCACTCACTTCTCAGACATTGCAGGCAGACACAATGGAAGAGATTTTTTTGCAGGACAAGTAGCATGCAGATCTTCCCCAGTAATAGGACCATAGGAGCAGTGCCAGCGAAGAGAAGGAAGCAAAGCTATGTCTGTCTCTGAAGCAGCAGCAGTTACCCTATAAGGAGCTTACAGAAAAAAAGAGGGATTTTCTGATGTCCAGACCTGGCCAAAGAGCCACAGGTATCTATTTAAAGTCAGATGTATCATACTGAGATTCCTGGTAAGCAAACCATGGATCTGATAAGCTTTGTATTACCTTTGTAAAACTTGAATCAGGCCCTAGGAGTGTTTTCTTACAATAGTGCACAGAAGATCAATAATGTGGTGTACAGTTCATAGGCCTGGAGGTAAATTCTGTGTTTGCAAGGACGAATAAATGAAATAAATATTTTTTGAAATAAATATTTTATGAAAAACATAAAAATAAAATATAAATTCTGAGTTTGTATCTCACAAGACTAATGTGTCTTAACATTTATGCTGGAATGAATTCCCTACATTTCATTTCTCTTGCCTACGAGCAACATGATTAATTTAAATAGACAAATAAAGAACCAAATGGTAAATCACAATTCCTTTGAAGTTTACAGCTAAGTCTGCTGAATCAGTATTAAGCTGCTCCTGCATTTCAATTAACTCTTTGCGAAGCCTGCTGCTTCGTGGAGACCCTCTGTAATTACTGATGCGACGGAGTGAAATTCCAGAGGTGATGGAGACCTTTTAGTTAATTGATTTCGAGGCTTCAGCTAGATAGGCCATGTAAAAAAAAAAAAAAAAAAAAAAGAACATTCACTGAAAGTGTTGATAAGTAGCTTAATCTTCAAGGCTTTCTGGTTTCATTAAAAAAAAAAAAAAAGGAATGAATAAGGATGTTTGTTCTCTGAGTTCTTTTGAGGAGCAGCTTCTGCAGTTGAAACAAATGTGTTAGTAACTAAAAATAAAATCAGTGACCTCAGCAGTCTCCTCTAGATGTAATTCTAAAACAGCACTGATCCGAGTCCTTTTACTTGTAGATTCTTAATTATATGAAGACTGCCTCTTCCTTATTCTGCAAATGCCCTAAAGAAACAAAGCCATTTGCAACCTCTTTTCTATACTGAATTAAGTTCATTTTTAAAAGTGGGGAGACAAGAATCTGGGAGCCAACTTACAGTCATAAGTGATCTTGCTGGTGGAGTAGAAGAACATACTTTACGGTGTGGTAAGAGCATTTGTCTGCTTTTATGAAATCAAGTACGGATGAGAGCAAGGTTCATGTTCCTTCTGGGCATCCAAGTTTTATTGTTTCTAAGTATGCTGGCAACGTACTGCAGCATTCAGTACTATACGACAGTAAAGATTGCTAATATTTTTAAAGCGCATTCTCACTTATTTCCATACTCTCCTCAAGTAAAGGATGATGGAATTTCAGTAGACCTCGAAGTACAAATCTTCACAATTATCTTGGAATGCAGATAAGCAGACTTTTCAAAACTTGCTTACTAAATTCCCAAACCTGCTACATACATCAAATCTTGTAAGTAGTGAGAGGTTGGAACTTTCAAAAATCAGTAATTTCAAATAAGAAGCATCACTGGGAATATTATTCAGGCTTAGATAAAGTTAGAACAGATCAGTTCTGCACTTTGATGTACTGCTGATGGAACAGCTTATTCTGGATGTTATCTCCAAGCAAGTGGAAGAGAAGAAGGTTATCAGGTGTAGTCAGTGTGAATTCACAAAGGGGAAATAATGCTTGACCAATCTGGTAGCCTTCTATGATACTATGTGTTGATGAGCAGAGAGTGGTGGATGTTGTGTACTTCCACTACAGCAAGGTACTGTCTCCAACAACATCCTTGTAGATAAGCTTAGGAATGTGGGATAGATGAGTGAACAGCGAAGTGGACTGAGAACTGGGTGACTGGCAGAGCTCAGAGGGTTGTGATCAGTGGCGCATAGTCCGGTTGGAGGCCTGTAGCCAGTGGTGTTCCCCATTGGTCAGTACTGGGTCTGGTCTTGTTCAACATCTTCATCAGTGACCTGAGTGAAGAGATAGTGTCCACCCTCAGCAAGTTTGCTGATGATACAAAGCTGGGAGGAATGGCTGACATACCAGAAGGCTGTGCTGCCATTCATACTGGAGCGTTGGGTGAAGAAGTTCGACAACAGCAAGTGTAATCTTGCACCTGGGGAGGAATAACTGCATGCATCAGTACAGGTTAGGGAATGACCTGCTAGAGAGGAGCTCTGCAGAGAAGGTCCTGGGTATTCTGGTGGACAACAGGTTGGCCATGAACCAGCAGTTTGCACTTGTGGCCAAGAAAGACAACGGTATCCCTGGGGGCACTGAAAAGCATGTGGCCAGCAGGTACGTGATCCTCCCCCCATACTCTGCTCTGGTGGGGCCACATTTAGACTACTGTGTCCAGTTCTGGGCTTCCCAGTTCAAAAAATGCAGGGATCTCCTAGAAAGAGTCCAGCGGAGGTTGCTAAAGATCATAAAGGGCCTAGAGCATCTCCTGTACAAGGAAGGGCTGAGAGGTCTGGGACTGTTCAGTCTGGAGAAGAGAAGGCTGAGGGGAATCTCATGACTGTTTATAAATATCTAAAGTGCAGGAGACAAGTTGATGGAGGCAAACTCTTTTTGGTGGCGTGCAGGAATAGAAAAAGGGGCAACAGGCAGAAACTGGAACACAGGAAGTTCCATACTAACATAAGGTAGAACTTACTAACTATCAGTGACAGAGCACTGGAACAGGTTGCCCAGAGAGGTTGTGGAGTCTCCTTCTCTGGAGATATTCAAGACCTATCTGGATGCCTACATGTGCAGCCTACTGTAGGGAATTTCTTTTAGCAGGGGGGGTTGGATTCAATGATTTCTAGAGGTCCTTTCCAATCCCTACAATTCTGTGATTCTGTGATCTTAACAATGCTTATAAATATCTAATTGGTGGGAGTCAAGTAGATGAGGCCAGGCCCTTTGCAGTGGTGCAGAACAAGAGGCAATGGGCACAAACTGGAACATCGGAAGTTCCATAAAAACATGAGGAAAACTTCTTTACTGTGACAGTTAGAGAGCACTGGAACAAGCTGTCCAGAGAGGCTGTGTAGTCTCCTTCTCCACTCCCCTTCAGAATGAGATGAATTACTTTCCAGCTTCCACTGGATAGATCAGATTGCTTTTGCCAGATTACTTTTACCAGAACAGGATCCTGCTTGCATCTCTAGTTGTTTCCATGAACAAGACCTTCTTGAGTAGGCTTAGCTTCCTTAGCTATTCCTTACTTTTCCTCTCCTAGCCTTCTTTGGAGTGGCATTTTGTTTTGTTTTGAAGAAGAAAATCTTGAATGATGAAACTGGAATATAAGAATTTACAGATCCTATTTTGGCTGAGCAATTACTTTATGAAAATGTTTTACCTACAGATTTTCTCCAACAGTTCTAGTAAAAAGCATAGAATGTTTTTATAATCTCTTGCTTGTCAGTCAGTCAATACTAATTTGCTTCTTAAAGCTATAAGCTGAAACTATTAATAATGTGCTGAAAAAGAGAAAATTTGGGGTATTTTCTGAGAGTGAGCTACAGTTTGATTTATTTTGTAATTCACTATAATGAACTGGTTATCTTAGTCCTCAATGAATTAAAGTGACTAAAATTTTTATCAGAGCCATTTATCAGGTTCAGTGATAAATAATGATATTAAACTTAATATTCCAGCATCATTTGCTTTTCACACAGAAATTCATAACAGCCAATATGACATGGCTGTTTAATAACATTGTGCTAAACCTATAAACATTGTATTTATAAAGTTGACATGTAATGAATAAAGGACAAAAAAGTATCACGTAACAAAAGATCCCAGCCAGACTCAATAAATAAGTAGTTTTGGTTCTTTATAAGAGAAAAAAGAAAATTATCATTCAGAAACAAACAAACAAAAATACATTTGCTGTTTTGGTGCAATAAGAAAATGAATAGCAATTGTTTACTTCTTTCTCTTTGTGTCATTTCTCTCCCCTATTTCCCATTCTAAGGAAGGAACAGGTAGGGTCAAGAGAAGATAGGCGAGAATAAAAAGGAAAGAAAATCCTGAATGACTTCCAAAAAGATACAGTTTCCAAACCCAAAGTTTGTAAATTACTTTGAAGAATTAAAAAATATGTGTGTTCTGAGCCAGTAAATGAAAAACACCTTCTCCTTTTTGTGTGTGAGTTTTCACTTCAGCATTCTGATGTGTTCCAGCTTCTTAATTGGAAATGATACTTGCTTGATTTCAGTTAATCACTGGCCCATTAAGTAACTCATTCCAAGGTCAGATTCTTTCTCATATCGAGTAATTTGTTAAATAACTGGGGAAAGTTCAGATGATGTGAAGTTCATTATCCTAGTACTGATCGTTCAGATCCTTTACCAGGAAGAAGAGAGCACTGGGAAATATGAAGATCATCTTCCAGTTCCATAACATCCTTCCACCCACTTACCTCTCCTGCGTTTACAGAGCACAGTGTGATGCACCTGTGTGCTTCTAACTGTGTGCTTTAGGATATGATTTTTATAGAAGACTTTTGCTACATGTCTGGAAACCAGACTCAAACCAGACTTAACCTGCTCTCACAAGAAAATGCCAGTTCCAGGCAGAAAATTTCCTTTAGCTCTTATAGAGACAATTATTGCTTAGAAATGCCTAAAATACTGTCAACACATTAAATGTGTCTGTATTAGCAAGGTCTGGTCCACAGACCTTGATAATGTCTGTGAGCAGAAGCATCTGCCTGGCCACGCAGCCACAACAGCTTTTTACAACTTGTGAACCTGAGTGCTGCACAAGGTGGTATTAAGGGTATGTGAGAGGTGAGCACCTGTGCTCCTTCCCCAGGATAAGTGCTACCACAGTGCCCACAGGCCCAGCATGCTTCATTTTAGCAGGGTCAGGTGGAGGCCCACAGAGCCTTTGTTTCCCTGTAGCTGCATCACACTTTAGGATGCAAGATGACTGAGGCTCTGGGAAACTTTGGTTGAGGAGACTGATGAAAACACAGCAACCCATAAACTATGTAAGATTCCTAACCTCTCCAAAATATCAACAATATATTTTAAAGAGTGTGGAGTGGTTTGAATTTATGACAGTTTGATTTCTTATGATCTGTGTCAACATAAGTTCAGCCCTGAACTATGGTGGCTAAGTTTCACCCTCAAATGATACACTTTTGGGTTTCTCTGACAGTGTCTTCTCAGCAACACCAGCTATACGCCTGGTAGTCATTATTTTCTATTGACAGTTGTTTGGTTGCTTATAATTAGAAAACAGTTTCAGACCCAGTCTGGAATATGAAGCCTTCCTAGTCTTCATTTCATCACTCTCCTATCCAAAGCCCACTTTGCTGCCTATTGAGTTTGGTGGATCTGTACAATAAACCCATCAATACATTCAGATAGGAACATGAACATACAAAATGACCTTCTTTTACCCAGTACCTCAGAGCTCTTGTTGTTATGTTAAAGACCTGCTGATCAATAAAAAACTTATTAAGTTGAGGCTTTCTAAATGGAAACAAGATGGACAGTGCTCAGGCCTCATTCTCCAATTTCTTCCTTCTCTCTTAGAGGTGATTTCTGCATTCTTTTGTTCAGCCTCAGTGACTAGTGAGAATCTGTGCTCAACTAATTTCAAATGTACAGAACTCAAATAGCTCAACCTTATGCCAAAGATTGTCTGCTGCTAGAAGTGACTCCTCCTCAGTCAGGGTCTGATTCTGCTGAGACAGGACTGAAGTCTCAGAAATGATTGTAAAAGATGTGTTTTCTTATTTTTTTTCCTCTTTCTTTACTCTTTTGTCTTTGAAAATGGACACAGACCTATAAAGTTTTCATACCAAAATTGGAAGAAAAAAACTGTGAAACTCAAAATCCTTGAAAAATGAAAGCAGTCGTCATGGACACCATTTTCATTCTTTTTGATCAGCTCTAGTTACAATATAGTAAATAGTGGATAGCATTCTGATATGATAAAAATGACCTGAGTGAAGTTCACATTTATCTATTCATGTATTTAAATGCTATTAAAATAGATTATCTGACCAAGATAAACTGTAGAGGTTTGTTGCATAACTTAGGTATGATGAAAGGACAGGTTTATGAGAATACTTTTCATTAGTATATCAAGAGATTAAAAAGGCTAGAGCTCAGAAATGTAACATTCCAAGGAGCCTAGCAAAAGAGAAAATAGAAAAAAAAACTTATTCACGCAGATGGCAATGGGTCACATATTAAAACTTCAAAAGAGCTGGTCACTGGGGAAATTAAGAGAAACATTTCAGAAAGCATATGATTAAGATGTGGATGGAAGCACTACAGTCAGCAATGGAAGCTGTGCTCCTGCTTCTTATTTGACTTATAACAGCCTCATTCCAACAGCACAAGGTCACCACCAGACAAAAATGAAAATTTGACTTCAGTTGACTTCTTTTATACTGAAATAATAAGAAATGAAGGGGCCTGGATATGATGCTCATTTGTATTGCCCTAGCCAAATTCTCAATAGCACTTTTAGAAATATGGATTTCAATAGCCTCTGGCAGTTTTTTCTCTACACAAATGGGACTTTTCAATCCACTGTGGTGGCTGCAGGTTCTTCCCCCATGCATATCCTCCAGTTGATCCCATGGGCAACTGAGAAGAATATACACAGTCTACACAGTGAGTGACAAAGAAACGCTGTAGAAAAAATCCGGAGGGGAATTCTTCAAACAGAAGAATCCTCAGCAAGCTCATGGTAACATATAGAAAAGGCCACAATTCTGTCCTTGCAGGATGCCATTTATCCCAAAAACAGCAAGAGCAATGGCAGCATTGTTTTTGTGGGGTTCTTTTGGTTTGTTTTTGTTCAGTCTCTCTATAACATTTAAAGGCTGTCAACTGTACATTATTTTTATTCTTCTATCTGTATAAACAGTATCCCTTACATCAGAACCAGTCACTCTTGAGATTCAGTCATGCATTGGCATCATGCTTATGCTACCCCTCTGTACTTGGCACTGATGAGGCCGCACCTCAAGTGCTGTGTTCAGTTTTGGGCCTCTCACTACAAGGAAGACATAAAGGCCCTGGAGTGTGTCCAGAGAAGGGTAACAAAGCTGTGAGGGGTCTGGAGCACAAGTCTAATAGGGAGCAGCTGAGGGAACTGGGATTTCTTAGTTAGGAGAAGAGGAGGATCAATGGAGATCTTTTCACTCTACAACTGCCTGAAAGGAGGTTGTGGCGAGGTGGAGGTCAGCCTCTTCTCCCAGGTAACAGCAATAGGACGACAGGAAATGGCCTCAAGTTGCACCAGGGGAGGTTCAGGTTGGACGTCAGGAAAAATTTCTTCTCAGAAAAAGTGATAATGCATTGGAACAGGCTGCCCAGGGAGGTGGCAGAGCCACCACACCTGGGTGAGAAGAGCCAGGTGGATGTGGTACTGAGGGACATGGGTTAGTGGGCATGGTGTGGATGGGTTGATAGTTGGACATGATGATCTTAGTGGTCTTTTCCAATCGTAATGATTCTATGATTCCCTAAGGAGCAGCACCTTAGTTCTTAAGTACACCAACAAGGGGAGGCACCTAAAAATAAACTCCATGTTTTTTCTCGAAGGTAAGAGAGAAGGCAGTTTTCTTTGCTGCTCTGAGTTACCTAGGATGCTGCTAAAGTTTGGGCATCTGTTCACCTTCTTCTCTTCTCCTTTTCCCCCCTTTCTCCCTCTCTCTCCTGCCCTGCAGCCAAGTCACTGATGCTAGTTTTTGAAGTCCCCCTGCCAGAAGCTTGCCCATCTGTTCAGCAGTGTCTCCTTGTAATGATGCTGGCATTCATTTTTTTATGCAGCTTTTTTTTTTTTTAATCATGTTCATCAGAAATGTGCAACACTTGAATCACAGCCCACTTCGCATCTGAGCAATAGCTTGTTTGAGTAAAGCTCTGGAAGGCACAGCCTCTTAATTTTGCATTAACTGGCACTTCAGCTTTATTCCAGCAGGGATGGGCAGTGGGAAAGCAGACCTGAGTCACCTCTTATCTGACTGCATTCTTTACTTCCAGATGCATTAAACAAGAAAAGGCTGACTTCAGAATAGTTCTAAGAACAGAGAGAGTGAACTGTAGAAGTCAATGAAATCAGTTTGTTTAATGTGTCATAATGGACTGACAGTGACTCCTTTTAAGCACAGTGCTCTTATGTCCTTTGACTACAATAGTGCTGACCAAAGCAGTACGTTTTACAAAGGAATATAGCAGTAAATTCAGCAGTCAAGTATAGACAACCTTGATGTCCCTTCAATCTATGATAGCTGCATTTTTTCCCCTTCTACCTTCTTAGGAGGCTCAGGAGGCTCATAGACTGTGGGACGCATTTTGCTCCCACTACATAAATCTTGGGAACATCATTTTAATTGATTGATTTCCTGTAAGTCAGCAGAAGAACATCATGAAATCAACATTTTTTCATCCTTTCTATTTTGGAGCTCATCATTTTCAACAAAAATTAGCAAATAGCAGCTACTATTGCTTTATATGTTTAGTATATGCTATTCTATGGCTCTTTCCACAAATCCTGTGTCACCTTTCAGGAGGAATTTAAGAGAATAGCACAATATAGGAAGTAAGGTCTGGAGGTTACCTGCTAAGAAATTTGTATTCTAAACTCAGAAGACATACACTGCTCTCTAGTGGCAACAACGAGAAATCTTAATACATGGCTCTATAGAAGCTCATAACCAACCATAGTATAAAATATCACAACTTCTTTTTATTTGTTCATGCTTTTTATGTAGAAAATAGCAATAAAGCACAATCCTGCCTTCAGGGTATCTGTTGTCATCCAACAGTACCCAGTGTGCATAACTGGGAGGAGGCTCTGCATTTTGTTTTTGTGATCCTTATTGTGGAAAGTATGATTACAATATTTTAAAGGCTGAAATGCTTTTACAAATAAGCAAACCAGTTTAATTAGAAACAAAGAAACCCGAGGGAAAGTAAACAGAAAGTTCTAAAACAATACTTCATTTTATATTTTTCAGAAGTTATTCAATTAACACCTGGGCAATTGATTCAGTTTGATTTTGTAAAATTTTAGGTCAGTTAAATGTTTTTCCACATTTTGCAATTGTTTCTGACAATACGTTTTAAGAGCACTTCAGAGGCTGACTTGTAAAAGGATATTTTCTGTTGTTTTCAGGACTTCAGAAAGTGGCTAAAGAAATTGTTCACTTCCTAATTCAGCCAGAAGTCTAAGGAGCAGTGGTTAATCTTAACTCTCCAGCAACTGGCATGCTGGTTTGCCATTTTCTGCCTTATCGGAGGGGATACTTAAAAGCAGGAACAACAAAAAGACCCTGGGTTTGTGCTCCAACCTATTCATCCTGCTGCTTGCAATGAGAAGCCGTACTACTTATCCAATGTCTGTGGCTGGAAACATCAGCTGAAGGTATCCTGCAGTTAATCTCTCCAGTATTTCCTAAGGAAGCTCTCAGGATCTGGTAACCACTGCTGTTTGATGAATAGCTTTGGCAGTTTGCAAAATTCATTTTATTATACAGATTATAAAAGATAAAACCTTCACATTGTGTAACCCATGGGCAACAAGCCCTGTACTGAAAGCCAGTTTAAATGAAGTTATACCGATCTCGTTATGCATGGTCCTGAAATGAAGCTGTGTCTGAAGGGAACTAATTAAGGGATGGTCGCCAGGCACTAACTCCTATTTCCCTTTATAGTCAATGGAGATAAATTTATAATCCCCAGAAGGAAGGCGGAGGCAGAAATTCATTTGAATTGTAACTGCTCTGGGGTGGGATGAATCAGAGCCACAAGTGCCTGTTCCTCTGCAATGCTCACAGAGGGACCAGGCGAGCTCAGCTGTAGCTAGGCTAGAGATGAGGCTTGCCCAAAGGAAACATGCTGAGATCTGCAGTGCTGAGAAAAATGATCACCATGGTTCAGATCTTGGTTGCCGAGCAGAGACGTTCCCTCACAGGTCCACCTAGGCAGAGCAGCTGGAGTCCTGCCAGCCTTACTGCACAGAAGCAGAGGGCAACTGGTGATGCAAGAGAATCATAGAGACATAGAATGGCTTAGGTTGGAAGGGACCTTAGAGGTCATCAAGATCCAACTCCCTGCCATGGGCTAGATCGGGCTGCTCTGATCCCCATCCACCCTGGCCTTGAGCTCCTCCAGAGATGGGGCATCCACAGCTTCTGTGGGCAACCTGTTCCTATCCCTGACCACCCTCTAAGTGAAAAATTTCCCCTTGACATCTAATCTAAATCTTCCCTCTTATAGTTTAAAACTATCCCCCCTTGTCCTATCACTATCTACCCATCTAAAAAGTTGATTTCCCTCCTGTTTATAAGATCCCTTCTAGTACTGGAAGGCTGCAGTGAGGTCTCCCCTGAGCCTTCCCTTCTGCAGGCTGAACAAGCCCAGCTTCCTCAGTCACTCTGAGAGAGAAAAGGAAGTCCTTACTGAGGGAGAGGTGCTCCAGCCCTCTGATTATCTTCATGCTCCTCCTCTGGACCTGCTCCAACAGTTCCACGTCGCCCCTCTGCTGGGGGCCTCAGGCCTGGATGCAGTACTCCACATGGGGCCTCACAAGGGCAGAGCACAGGGGGACAATCACCTCCCTCACCCTGCTGGCCGCCCCTCTGCTGATGCAGCCTAGGATACTGTTGGCCTTCCAGGCTGCAAGAGAGATGCTGCTTGGTGGCAGTCTTGTCAGGTGATTCACTCCTCAGAATATGGACATCAGAAGGCAGAAACTGTGGCTGAGCTCTCTGGGTACCATTTATGCACTTGTATAATAGAACTGCATATGATCCAAGCATTGAAGCAGTTTATCAAGTTTTGTAGGCAGGAATCTCCATAAATAAATGACAGTAGCTTAAAGCAGCACAAAGATCCATTTTTTTAAGCTACTTTTCCTCTCTTTTGTCCTTGCAACAATTATTCACAAAATAAATTATCAAGACTTCAAAGAACAAAATGCAGTAATAAGTTAACATTGAAAAATAGGTGCATAGCAAATGAAATAGATGTAGAAATAATTTCCCAAATCTGAATCCTGGTTTTACACATGAGCAAAGAGGATTAGAGACTGTGATACAAGTGGCAGGAAAATAAACTCCTACACAAATGATCAGGGATGAATCTTGTGCACATATAGTGCAAAGAAATCAAAGCACCGCTGCTCACAGCAGAGTCCTGCAGGGAACTTTATGTCACCTGCTTCAGCAGTCTATAAATTAAGTGTGTATTCTAAATTATTTGCCTATGCTGCTTCTTTAGTCAGTACGGAGATATAGGAACCTTCAAAGAAGACAGGCATGAGTAGGTGCCTGTTGTTCAGGCATCTCAAAGCCTCCCTCTGGAAGCATCCATCTCTCTCAGGTTCTCAAGGCTTTCTTCAACCACTGACAATTTATCCCCATCCCCCTATTTCCTTTCCCCTCTCCTCCTCACCTTGTTTTGGGTCATAGGGGAAATGACTCAGGGTCAGAACTGTTCAAAAACAAGGGCTGGTTTTAACCCGAATTCCTGCCATAAGCTGGATCACCACAGTATACCTGTGCCAGCAGGAGAGATAGGAAAGCATGGAGATAAGAGGCAGGGAGCGATTTCAGGAGACCTGCTCAGACTTCATCACTCAGCAGATGTTGCAGCAAAGTTCAGCCTCATTGTGACTACAGGAGAATTGAATTGAGATTTTCAATGAGTCCTTACTGCAAGATTTCTAGAAAGAAGATGCTCTTTTAACTGCATCTGTCTACGATGCCTGTTCTTTGGAATGGGGCTCCTGGCTGAGGCGTTCCAGGTGTACTTGGCAAGTGTTGAGCCTGACTGCTTGAAGTGCTATTGGAATGTGTTTGCTTATCATGCTGAAGCGCACAACAGTACATGCAGAGCAGATTCTACAACTGTGAAAATAGATAACAACAATATCAGATTTTTTTTTAGATTGGCTTCAGTGTTGTTGGTGTACGTTTATATCTCTATTTTACAAAAGAGTTCTCAACAGCTAAGCCTAAAAACACCTCCAGCCCTCTGAGGAACCAGAATATTTCAGACATTCAGAGTCAACAAGCATGCAAACCTTAATGACATCAAATGCTTATTGATCTTAAACTCAACAGTTCTGGGTTTAAAGCTTTGATTTGCAGTTTATTGAGTCCTACATTTAATCTTGAATGTATTTCCACAGAAAATACTGCTTTAAATACCCACCTTGTTGTCTCAGTAGCCATTAAAAGGAATTAAGAGCAGTACTCTCTAAATATGCAAACAAGCTGATGGTTAGAATTTTCTGTTTCACAACATGCCATTACACTCCTGCATGTCTGAGTCAGCTATGACATTCTGCAATCAATCCTGAGGCAGAACTTCATAACGGCTGCTAATGTTTGCGCTGCTGAACAAATACTCTAAGGTACTTGAAATCCACAAATCTCATCTGTGTGTTCCAGTGCAGTGTATACGGAATAATTATGTCAACACTCCTGTATCCCAAGTGAATCACAAGGAGACAGTTTTAATTTATCAGGGTAGAAACATGGGTCTGCAAAAATCAGAAGTATCTGGAGGTGCAGTGTTGTGTGAATGTCAGGAATGCCACGTCAGGGAGCCCAAAGACTTGGATGTGCTCCGTAGCATACAGAGCCCAGCTGTCCCATCAGCACACCCATTCATTGCAGCTCGGGGACCCGGGGTTGAGATAATGGCAAATAACAGAAACAAACAAATGAAAGGGCAAAGCCGGCTGCCGCCATATATCATAGAAAATTTCAGTTCACACACTCGGACTACTCAGAAGAAGCTTCTCTATTGTGCTGGCACAGATGCGTTTTACTTTATTTAGAAATAGACTCCTTTTGCAAACAAGAATGGAAAATGCTCTCCTCTGACATCAGCTCTGAGATAGATTGTCAACCATGGCCAGTGAGGGCTGTGTGCAGCTGAGGACAGAAGGCAAAAAGAAGCCTTTGCAATTTGTCGTTTTGAGGATGCTTTGGAAGGGCTAGACAGTGTGATCCACACCTGACAAGAACAGAGGTAGACGCTGTCTGTCCTCAGGGCTGGGCACGTAGCTACAGAGTGCCACAAAGGAGAGCTCCATGGGGCAATTCCTGCCTTACGGACCTAATGGGGTCCTAGTTTCTGTTTTCCTCTTAATCTGCAATTTCAGACAGATACCAATTTTTATATGCCTCCCCAGCTGTCAGTTAAGGATAATTTGAGAGAAAAATATTTTTCTTACAAGTAGGATTGTTGCCAAACCAAACACTTGGCAGAGAATGAGTCCCAAAAGAGTTGTACTGTGTGGCTCAGGCTCAAAGTAAACATTGTAAAATAATAAAGGATGTTAAAACCTCATTGGGTGTTTCCTCTGTTGGTATGGTTCTCTCTTGAGATAACTCTTCCAAGAGCACCCTTTTTTTTTCTTTTTTCTTTTTTTTTTTTTTGCATTAAATTAAAAACTTAATTCTGCACTTATTTTTAAGCATTATAAACAATTCTTTAAGAGCTTTTCTTCAATCAAAATGACACTTCCACAGCACTTCTCACTTCTTGTGACTGCTGAGATATTCTAAAAGAATAGTGTTTTGATTGTGGGTTGCTTTTTCATTTGGTTGGTTGGTTTGGTGCTCGATTTGGCAAATAAAATAATGGCATTTTATTCATGTGACATACTAAAGTGAAAGGAGTACTTTGTGTGATCAAGATCCCTCAGTGCAGGGCATCTGTGAAACTCTCATAAGAAAAGACACATTGTTTTTCAAAACACGTATGTGAGTGTAATAAAAAGAGATGTTATATACATATATATATGGCAAGAGAAAACGTCAATCATTGATAGTAAGATTTGTACCGTGCAATTAAGGAGGAATTCAGCTCAAATTTTAGACTTCCCTTTTCCTACTCCCCAAAGTAAAGTGATCCATCAGAGTTTCCCATGATGTACCTCATTCATGCAAAACACAGTTTGTTTTTTTTCATATAATTCAACATATCTCCAAAATGTTCTTGTTACTGTTTTGCTATGGAATTTCAAAGATATGGAGATCAAATGAGGAAAGAAAGCAAGAAGTGCCACGTTAGCTGATACTCTTGTATGCATACATAAACACTTAAGAAAAACGTTAGTAATTACATATTTCCTCTGAGCTAGCATTTCTCTTGAATTGCCTATTAAAGAGTTTATTAGAAGGAGGGTTGGCTTACAAGCAAGTAATTGTGGAGTTTTAAAAACATCTAAGATACATATTGTCAACTTATTTTACATCATTATCTATATGGCTGTTAGGTAGGTAACAAAGCTCAGGGACATTGTCATGGTAGAGCTGTAGGGATTCAGCTCATTCCCCTGTGGTGTGAACAAGTATGAGACACCTGCTGCAGGAGCCTGTTTGGAAACTGCTGGATGAGGAAATTTTTAGTTTCTTTCTTCCTCTTGGGAGGCGGGATTTAGTGCACACTAAGTACGCTAATTACCAAATGCCTTCTCATTCAAACAAAAGTAGCTGTTACATCCCAAACATTTTCTGCTTTGTCTCTAGGCCTATCCATAGCAACCCTGAGCTGCCTCTAGCAATTGCTGAGTGAACCAGGAACTGCAGATGTGAGGTTTGGAAAAGAATGGTACAGAGGTGAACAGACAGAGGAAATATGCTGGCAAAGAAATCCAGAAGAAATATTCCAATTTATTCTTGCAGACAACATTAAGTTCTGCTATATTTATGCCTTACTATTTTGACATACCACAGAGCTATTTGGAATCATATATTTTTAATCACTGTATTTTAATGCATGTGTGTACATGCGTGTGTTTATATGTATGGACATAGATATCTTATAGACATGCATTTCTACATATATATATATGTATGTGTACTTCACGCATCTCATTTAACTTTGGATGCTTTCCTCCTGAAATAATGACAAACGGCATGTTACTCTAGTCCTATGTTGGTAAATGTTACAAAAATACATTTAATAAGAGGAATAGAAACAATAACTGTAGCGTAGCTAGCCTCTCCATGGCAGTTTGGATAGGAATGCCCTTTAATTCCTAAGCCATGGAGATATAATGCCTAACTTTGTCACAGCTTGGAATTTTCACTGGCCAAATAAATTCTTGTTGTTTGACTGCTTTTCATTATGTTGCATAATCCACTCTTTCTTAGTATTCTCTGCTGCTCAGCATTTTGAGTTGGCTTTTTATAAAGTTTACATATTAAGAATTCATAGGCAATCATACTCATGAAAAATTATTCTTTTTAAAGCACAGAAAACAAAAGCAGATTTTTCTAAGGTTGCTGGCTATTAAAGAGACAGCCATTAAAATAAAGCAATTCTGCTGTAAAACTTCTTTTTAAACTAGAACTAATCCTTTAAAACTACCACTCTTACCAGAATTACGAGTTATGTGATTGAGACCTAAAATAAGAAAAAAAAATAAAAAATAAAGGAAGGTTAATAAAAAATAAGTATATGGAAAGATAATCAGAGACTGCAGTCCAGAGCAATAAGATACAGCAGAGAATGAGAATGATTAATGGAAGAACCAATGAGAAGACTTAAACATCACTTCTACCTTTGTATTTTACATATTTTAGGTATATATATTATATACATATATGTATAATTGAAGTCATCTAATTGAAGGCCATAAAGCTGAGAGATCTGAGACAGGTAATGTCACACATGGAAACCTAAGCTTGAGCTGTGCCTGAGTGAGCAGCCCAACTCTACTGCAGAGGTAGAAGGCGCAGACTCCAGGGTAGCCCCAGGAAGGCTGGGGATGGCATGGTAGCAAGCTGTAGGTGACTGAACTCTAGGACTCAACACAAGAATATCATGATCTGAAGATCATGAGGAACCACATTTTTGTTTTAGTTTAACAGATGTAAAAGAAAAAATGGCTGGGACTGAATTTGGTTTTCCCATTGCTGCCTCCTTTGTGCTTGTTTGCAAAGGGAGTAAGCAAGATGCATATTTTGTTTCCATTTGCAGGCATGATAACACACATTCACAGGTAAGCTTTTGTCCTCTTTCTGAGTAAAGAGTATCCCTCTGTACTCTTACACAACTCAGACTGAATATATTAATTAGTTGTGAAATCTGTTTGTAGACTTACATAGGCAGAGATTTACCAGGGAGAAATTAGGGGCTTTGTTCACTTGTTATTGCTGGCTGGATCAATAGGTATTTTTGCATGAAGTGATGAGATTGTATATACAAAATGTTCTCCTTATTCCTCCATACCCTATACCTCATATCCACTACATATTAAAATTAAATTAAGAATGTATATTTTGTTCTTTGCTAAGACACCCTTGCTGATTTGCTAACTTTTTGCCATAGGGTCTTCTAAATTCACAAGCTGCAAAGATAAATGCTCCTTTCATAACTCTGAAATTACATCAAATATTCTGTATAAACACTGAAACAAAAAAATACTTCTGCATATTTCAGAATATAATGGAAAAGAAAATGATGCTAATAATGTAAAATAAGTATAGTGATTCATTCAGGGCTGTATAATCAGCTGGCATTTTACAGCTGAGATAATACATTTTGTTTGTGAAACAATGAATGTGCTCAGGGTTGTTTTTTTGTTTGTTTGTTTGTTTTTGCCAGACTTGACAATGTGTCCATTCTAACAGCAGAGGTAGTTAGAAAAAAAGAGTTAAAACACAGAGAACAAATACTGTTACAAAAAAGCCCACTCAGTACTGTAGTCAATGGTAAGATAAGGCACTACTAAATGGTACTGCAGAAGTGTTGTGAAATCACAGAATTAATTTGTAGGAAATTATTCCCACTGGAAACTGTATTTTAAGACAAAACAGTGAAGTGTTAAGCCAGGAGGAGTTTGAGATTCCTTTGAGAACTAATTTGCATTGCAAGCAAGCTGAAGATCAAGATCCAAGGTCTGAAATGCAAGCTACAATGGAAACATTTATTCTCCCTTTTGAATGGCCTTCACCATAGCAGATGATTTTTCCTAGACTACTGAAGGAACAGATATTTCAGCAACAGAAAAGGCATTTCTTATGAAAAGGACAGTCAATTTTACCTATTACGTGAAAACAAAATCAAGAGACTGTAAAATAAAAACACATATTTTTTTCCTGTGTATAATCTAGAACAGATGAACTAGAATTCTTATATATGAGATCCAAAAGCAAAGGAAATTTACTAAGAAATATTGGTGATTAAAGGTGCACTTGGTGATCTAAGATCAAAGGCTTTATGCAATTGCATTTACTTCTAAGAAATTTATTTTCTCATGTTCAGTATTTTATCAAATTTGGATAGAAAATATAGAAGATATTTAAAGTCCTAAAATTCTAATAATTTTACATTTTATAAATCTGAGAATCTCAGGGACAAGAGAGACCACAGAATCAATAAAATGGAATAAATATTCACCCACTTTAAGAGTTTACAAAGACTTGTAGCCTGAAAATAAGCAGAAGGAACCAAATGGTATATGATTTGCCATATATACAAAGAAGAAACCATTGTTTAATAGTCTTCAGATGTCATGAAAGAATTCAGTTGAAGAAACATCCTTATTTGGATATTTCACAAATCTTCATTAGTCTTACCAAAGTCAAAACATCAATGAGACAAATAAGTATTTTTTTATGAGGTCTGCTTTTAATAAAGACGGGTCTAACTTTGACTTTATTTATTTATAAATGTATTTTTTTAATTTTAGGGATAGAAGAGAGATGAGAAAGGTTGAAGAATCTTCTTTAGGATTCACACTTGTCAGTAAGAGTTTGAATAGTTTTCTGAAGATCCTTCTGATATACTACTTTGAACCATGTCCAGGAAGTTGATAAAATTCAGTGTAATCTCCATGTCAATATACATCCAATGTCTTCTTGTCTTCTGAATTTTATTGTAGCTTTCTGGAGAAAGTTTTGTCCTATTAAATGGATTTTTATGGGAGTTGATGACCATTCATTTGCTTTCATGTGAAAATCCCAAAGTCAGCTTGTCCTTACAGCAATATGCACGACTCTGAATGAACGACCTGGCCAGGCAAAAATGAGCACTGAATACTTGTGTGTATTTCTGTCATTGCGCACTAGATGGCCTCGACATCACTGAGCTCACCTTTGCTGAGGTCGCTATTAACCTCTCCATAAGGGACTTGATGTAACAACACACAGGGTGAGACTGTCCCTAATATGTCTTTGGATAATGCTTGGGAGAAAAAAAAAAAAAAAAAAAAAAAAAAAAAAGAGAGAGAGAGAGAGAGAAAAGAAGTAGTTTTCTTAGGAAAAGTTTACATAATTACTCTAACTTCTTAGTTCTTGAATGATTTTTTTCTTTCTGATTTTTACTAGTTTTAGTATTATAATAATTTGCCTGGGAAGAAAGAAGATTTCACCAGCAAAACTTAGCTAGCCCTGCACAGTAAGACAAGAGCAATTATAGCAAGAGGAAAGGCCCCTGGGGTTTTGGATTGGACTTCTAAACAAAATAGTATATTTGGCAAAACAGTTAGGAATAGCATTCATTCCAAGCTACCCTACAGTCAGAAAACATCAAAACAAAACTACAAAGAACAAAACAATACACTATTTTTTCATTACTTTTTTTTTTTTTAGTTTCATTCTCTGGCTTATGGACAAAACACAGCTACTTCTGAGATGCTAAACAATAGGCAGCTTTGTTATAACCAAATATATCCCAGATGGGAGTGTCTGCATGAACAAAATCCCACACTTGGTGCACGGATTTTAAAGGCCGATATCTCTTTTAGACATAGCTGTTTCGAAGGGGATCTGAAATGGCCGTGCACCAGTTCCCTACCTGCCCCCAGATTAGATGTAACACATCGATGCCCCGTGCTCTTCCAGTCTCGTTCCTGCAGCTCAGCTGTGGGCTAAAGGGGCTGTGCTTGGTGGCATGGCACCACCCTTATCCGTTCTGAAAATCATAATGGAATAGAACTTTAGAAGATGCTGTATATTTAAAACCTTCAACAGGGCTAGAAGACTATTTTCTAAAAAATTACTATATGCCTTCTAGGAAGAACTGTCTGCTTGAACAGTACACAGTACGCAGCACAGTGAAAGACACAAGTTAGCGAAGAAAAGGAAAAAAAAAAAAAACTGAAGCCAGAATCTACCACTAGGTGGCAAAATGGTGTTTCCTATGTTGTAACCTGGGAGCGGGACTCACTGACACCGGATTTAGAAATGGTGTCTGCCGAAACAGGGTAATTAGAAGTAAATAATGCTTTGTAACGTTGCAGTGTGATTCCATTTGTGGGAAAACCACCATGCCATGGGTCTGCTGACTTACTTCACGCTGTCACTATTAGGATTTCTCTTATTCTGTCTCTAGTCTGTAGCAGAAGTCATTAGACAATACCTGCATGTTGGCACAGCTTTCCATTTATGTCCTTCTGACATCATGAGCTTGATGAGACAGCTGGTACTAATCACTTACAAACAAAGGCTTGCAGACTGCAAGCTTTCTTACACTTCGCTCCATGTCACGGAGTATAAAATGGGAACTAGTCTGAGTTCACTATAACTAGTCAAGTATGAAGCAGATGAGATAGAAGAGTCAAATTACTTTCATAGATAGAGCTTAGATAGTATTTTAAAGATGCCATCAAAGAAAATATAAAAATGTTTGGTACTACAGGATACACAATGCAGATTTCCTCTATAAACTCAGATGCAGTCCTGTGCTTTGAATGGCTGAGCAGCCTCACCTCCCTGCACTCTGAGAGTCCCAGAGATGGGCCTGCAACATGCAAGCACCACGCTGCAGGAAAGTGATAAAACAGCTGCAGTTAATATCTAATCTGGATCTCAAACAAAAAAAGGCATTATGCGACATCCTTGAATTATGTTAAGGACCTGGGACTTACTCTGTTCTCCTGGCTTTTAGCTGCTGTGACACCACAGTGACTTACCTGCAGACACTGTCCTGCCAACACTGCTCTTTTCCCACCCATTCCTTTCCAGCCTGCCCTGTCCACTTCATATTTCTCTGTTCTCCACAGTTTCTACTGGTCTTGGACCTTCTTGGTATCTGTTTTGCAGACTATATTCTCCATTATAAGCCTGCTTTTATCTGCAGAGCACTGGGCTTTCTGAAGAAATACCAGGATTTAGTAGACCTATATATTACAGAACAACCTGCAAAAGGAGAACTGTACTACACCTGGCACAAATCACCAGAGGCCAAACACAGCTTGCTTTGCCTCTGAACCTTTGTCCAGTCCCCAGGTTATTGCTTAAAGCAGACAGCAGGACTGAGCTTGGTCCACTTTGCAGGATGCGCCCGGCCTGCTACTGAGACGCCAGGCACGCGGCAACCGGTTCCAGCCAGACCCTGCCCCAAAGAGCTTTGGTCCCAGACAATGAAAACCCTCCGACATCTTGTCTAAATGATTTCCATTCTGTCAAATCATCAGTGTGCTCAAATAAGACAATAAAATGCTTTAAATGCATACCCCAATGGGTATCCCAAGGGGTACAGCCCCTCAGCTCTGCAGTGCAGCCTTTTCAGTGATCTCTTATTGGTCCAATGTACACCCCTCAAGGGTTATATCCCACATGTGTTTCATGAAGTCATGAAATAAGATCACTGATGGATGAACTGTAAATGCTGAAATGTAATGTAATGAAATGTAAATGCTGAAAATCAGGAGTAAGAGATCAGAGTGAACCGGTTGGAAAATGAAAAAATAAACCCCACTACTATAAATACTTATTCTGTACCCAATATAAATTAGCTGTTAATTTTGCGAATTCTATCAAAAATATCAAAACTAAATTGTTGGTTGACATCTGTTGGTTTGTACTATGAGCCTCCTGTAATAAACATTTTAATTCATATTCAATTTCATAACTTTAGTCTTTGAGGAAAATTCACTTTATATTTACATTGCAAGATCATTCAGCAGTGCAGTGAGGACTGCCTGAGGCTGTATATTCTGTTACTGACCAGCATGTATGAGTCCCTGTATGCTGTACCAATTTTGAGGCAAATTCTCTTTAACAGATCATTTTGAAGAAAATATTAATGATTCCAAAGGGCATACTCTTTTTTTTTTCCTTTTTTTTTTCCTTGTATTTCTGGACTTAATTTCAAAGCTGAAATATACGTTTATATAACAGAAATACATGCAATGTTATAGAGTCCATGGTTCAAATCTGACATACAGCTACAATTGTTTCTGATAAAACAAACCATTTACATGATTATGGCATGGTATGTAAATTGTTTTCAGCAGATTTTCTACAATTGTCCATACATTTCTGCCAGTATATTTCCAAGAAACAAGTGGGAAAACAACCCAAACACCGATAAAACTTAGCTAGCCCCAGGCAGGCTGAGTCCTGGGAACAGAGGAATTGATGTTATTTGTGGAGTCCTTCAATTACAGAAAAAGAAGGGGGTGAGCATGCAGTAAAGACTACACTGACACATACAGAGTTAAATTGGTCAATATTATTGTACATAGACTAAAAAGTCACATTTATAATCTAGCAGAGCCCTCCTCATTAGGACACGCTAATGGAGAGTGTTCTACCTTGAGCAGACATACTGAATAACAGGAAGATAAAAATATAAATGAAATAAAGAACAGACCTGCCTAGAAATAATATTCACAGCATTGTGACTGAGCCTGATATTTTCCTCTTTCTTCTAATCCCAGTAGGGCAATATCCTTATAAAGGCTTCAGACTGAAAACACAGGTTTCATTCTGACTTGACATCTCGCACATCAGCTGACCAGCAGAACAAGGATGCACTGAACTGAAATTACATTAATGGCAGAGAACAGTGGTTGTGAGATACTCTTGGCACTTCACTGTCTGATATAACGCATCACGGTTAGCATTAAGTGATTTGTGTAGAAGCTGTGTTTCAGAGCTCCATCAGTGAGTCTACAGAACCTAGCAATGATTAAACTGTGGGTGGTTGTCTGAGCCTTGGAGGCGATGAGGTTGCAGCTCGTATTGATTGCCAAAACTGGAGCTGTCGGCCTGACATCAACCATAGGCAGCTTTGAGTAAAATCAATACAGTGTTGGTCAGAAAGATCAAGGAAAAATCCTGAAGTCACAAATGTGGTGAGCAGCCGAGCTGAGATCCAGCAGCTGAAAGCTTCCCTTAGCTATACTGCATTCTGTGTGTGCCATAGCACATCACGCTTTAGCACCAGAGTGCACAGGAGTGGTCACCTTTCTAACAGCACACCAGCTAGTGCAGGCTTCTCAAGCTGTCCAAAAGTTATTCCTAGTCTGAATTATCACACCAAATTGTTTTAATAGCCATATTCGTGTTTATAACTCTATGCATGTGGCTAATGTAATGCTGTTGACAAAACAGTGCCCCTTAGAATTTTATGTAACAGTGGAATGCTTTCAATAACTGAAATGATAGAATGTATGATTCGTCTTTTCATAGTTATTCAGGAGTAACCATTCCTACAGGGGTTAACATTTAAATTAGTCAAGTTGATGCTCAGACATACCACAGACACAGTATTTTTTACAAAACCGACAGAAATCATGAGCAATGCCAGCTGCTGGCTTGCGCCAAACATCATGGTCACATGCAGAGCCTTAAGCTGACCGTGTTAGTTTACTGTAAACCAAACACACCCCACAGGCCACACCTTGTGAAAGCATTTTGGCTGCAAAGCTATTGTATCTTATCAGGACGGGATCTCCAGATTCTTTGTCCCTGTGGCTGAAGGGGATCGTTTCAAAAATAGATGTATAATGTTAGCTCAGATACTTGGAATGAAAATTATCAGAAGAATTTCATCCTTTCGCACATTTCTGTACTAATTAGGATTGCTTTGAACAATTTAGGTTTTTCTCATAGAGCTTGCCAAACACTGTTTGACAAAACTACTTTACATTTATAGAGAAAGTCAATGACCTAGAAATATAATGCCATAGAAGAGAAGTCTAGCAGCCTTGAATTTTCCATCCCGCTGCTGGTGGCATTCCAGACGAGGCACATGTCACGCTTTTCATACAAACACATAAATCTGTTACAAACTTTAAAACATTCATTGCCTGACAGAACGGGCATCTTGAATTTATTTTATTTCCCTGGTTTGCCTGTGGAGTTGATAGTCCCTGAAATCACAGCCACATGCGTTCACACGCACTCGTACAAAACACAGCAGCGCAGTCCCTGGCCACCCTGCAGCTGCAGGCTGTGCGCTGCCAGAGCTCTGCTGCAGACCTACAGAGCTCACACAGCCTCAGCTGGGACGGCTCAGCATTCCATCACACCTCTTGCTCTGAGCACATCCAGCTAACTGATCTTAGAGGATGCATGGAAAGACACGATAGAGTCAGCTATTCCGGCTGTATTAGTAGCTTTCATACTTTCAGATGAGCCGCGAGGTGCAATCAGCACTCCATTCGTTTCCCAGATAACTCTTTTTTGTCCCCCTACGGCCAGAAGCTTGAACAATGCCAGGTGTAAGAGATTATTAGCTTGCTCTTACTCCATCCATAATGAAGTAAAGACGATGTTCTCAGTTCTATTCTTCGTGTAAGCACTTAGTTCACAGAAGAAAAAACATTTTCTAAACTGTAAAGCTGAAACATTTCTTTGGGCATGCTGTCAAGTCGTCTATTTGAACTACTGTCAGCCACTGTTGGAAGCTACACAATACGCCAGTTGTTTCCATTCGACAGTTTACTGTGTTCAATAAATAAGAATGAACAAAGGAAGTAAAGATGCAATTGTGTTTCAACTCGCGCAGTTAAATGGAATAAATTATTTCTGTTTTCGGTTTTCCCTTTGCACTTTTGATATCATAAAATTATTTACCTCAAAGTTTTCTATCAAAGTACACAGCATCAAAATCACAGTTGGAGTAAACCAGTCTTGCTGTATTTATACCAGTGGAATTCTGTTTATTTGAACAGTTGATAATTTGTTCACAGTTGCTGTGCTTAGCCATTGGCATCCATCATAACTCGAGGCCATTAAGATATTCTAGAACGTTTCCAGTGCATACAAAGAAAATTACAAAACACCTTGACATTAGGTTTTCTTACGTTTTTTTTTGTTTGTTTGTTTTGTTTTTGTTTTTGTTTTCCCACTGGAAACGCAAGCATTTCAATTCAGAAGGTAATCTCTCCGCTTCTGGGGAGTACTGTGGTATTTTGTTAAAAAGCTGCATCAAGCCACAAATTCATTACTACGGTGACGTTTTACTACATCTATTGTTTTACTTATTAGATTCTACACAGACCTATATTTCAGCTTCACTTTTTCAACCACTTTCCTTCTCGTTGGGGTTAAGTGGGACTCATCTCACCTAGCTCTTATCATCTGCAAGTGGAGCAAGCTGGGCTAGTCGTGCCTGGTTTCCTTTGTAATCAGTGTAAACGGACTGATAAATGTAGCGGGTGACTCATCTAATCCTAAAATGGCTGAACACAACAGGAGATAAATTGCGTTTTGGAAGTGTTTATCTTTTCCATTGCTTGTTAAGGAGGTAACACTGATCAGGTAATTTCCTTGGATTGGATGCCTAATGTCCAGACAGCTAAAAGCAGAAGAAATTCTTCATTAGTGATGAGAGCACAGTTTGAAAGTAACCGATTTCTGCGGCAGCAAAGATGCCGGTCCAAACTGTAAGCTCACCGTTGGTGGGGAGACTGTTGCCATGTGGGGCTGTCCATTCTCCAGCAGTCCCAGGAACAGGTCACATAACTCAGCACCAGCCATGTGCTGCTGCAGCTTCCAGTGGGATAGGGGCAGAGAGAAGGGAAGTGAGAAAGTTTGGGCTGAGATACACCAGGTTTCACTAAACTGTGTACATCTAGCTCTTATTGTCCTGGGAGAATTTAAGGATTATATTTTTCTTGTTAAGTACAGAATTCTACAAGACATGCTCACATCAGCTACACGTCAATATAAGAAATTTTAAGTTATGTATCTCCTCTTGAGACTTCCAGTACTAGAATGCAGACATGAGCAGTTAAAATCCTTCTTATTTCTTACTACCTCTCACATCCACTCGCTGTCTTCCACCAACTTTCTCAGGTAAACAGTATCTGCTGGATCTAGGCATTTCGGTGTATTACTGCCCACAACAGTCACTACAGTTTATTTGCAGTAGGTTATTGCATCTGCAGTAGGAGAAGTTAATGTACGTCAGCTTCTCAGCTGCCACGGCCAGCCTGCTTTGATCGGAAGGACAATAGAAAACAACAGGGAGAAAAATGGGCTGGAGGCAAATTTTTCACCACAGCTCTGCCAGATGTATTTCCAAATAATTGAATTACTGGTATTATTTTACAGAAGAGTGATGAGGAATTCAGATGAACTCAGAGAACTCAGGCTATAAACTAATGGAAAGGACAATCCAATTTCTTGCAAATAACAGCAAAAATTGACAAAGTTGTCATGTTGATTAGTTACAGTTTGGATGAGTGATGAGGACAGAAGAGATGTGAGGAATCTGGGGCTCACTCAACACTCATAAACCCTTCAACATTTTCATCTTTCTCCCCCTCCCACCCTGCCAAGAAGACCCTCTTACAGTCCTAGGACATGAGATGTGGACAGTGACAGAATCAGAGCCAGGTTACAAATCCGAAGGAAGTCTGCATAAAACTGCTCAAGTTCATAAATTAAAGCCATCTGATCAAAAAGGGAAAAGTCACTAAAGGAAAAGTCATGTGTCTCTGTAATGAAAGACGTGAAGCCGGGTGAGGTACACTGAAATACAGCTGGAAGGTAAAGAATTTTCCCATCATCAAATTGTTTCCGCTGTTCAACAGCAAATGATCTGCTGTGGGAAGGAGCAGTATAAAGATAAAGGAACAAAAGAAAAAGCAGATCATACTTTTGTTATACTCTATTCTAATTGTCAGAAGAACAATGGTAGCCATTTCTCCAGGATTTCATAACTTTTTGAGAAAGAGAACAAATGAGACTCTCCAGAAGCAATATTGGCGCTTACCAGCACCGGCCCATTTGTGGCATGTACCACTAATCATGGTAACTGCATCAAGTGCTTCTGTTAATATAACTCTATGTCACTTGCCATACTATCTATTATTTAATGATCTTTCTCAAACATATAATTGCTTTCTAAAATCAGCAGGTGATTTGTAATATTGTTTGATTGAATCCCTAGGAGCTGGCTTGTCACACTAGCCTAGCTTTTTGCTGTTTCCAATAGCATAGGAGGAAAACAAACTGGGTAAACAGAGAGGGTAAGTGTTCCTACAGTGCCCAGGCAGTAAACCTAGAGGGATTTCATGGTAAACTGATGCTCAGATAGTGCAATAACATAAATGACCAATTGAAATCCATAGAAGCTGTAGGTTAGTAAAAGGTCTCATGATTGTCTGTGTCTCATTTTGAGCAGTAAATCATCTCCTGATGTTTTCTGTCTGATTAATTCCATAGCTTTATCAGTTTTTAGAGACGTTTGATTTCTATGTCCTTGTCACAGTTTCAATATAAAATCAGAAGCTTTTTGTCAGATTTGGTTGTCACTCCTCATTCTTGCTTTTCAGCTATGTCTGTTTATTGAATTTATTCCACCTACCCTCCAGCTATTTGCTATATATTGTCTCCATAGCAATCCCTCTTTTCTCCCCAGTACAGAAGCAAAAGAAGATGCTTGATAATTGTGATTTTAGATGCAAGGTGCCATTTGAATGTTTTCAGGAGTGCAAACAGCAGGTCATTTCTGACACTTTAGGATAACATCACTGCGTGAATTCTTTTTTCCATATTCATATTTCATCAACCATTTGCAAATTCTCATTTTACTTGATTCATTTTAACATTGGTTTTGCTCTCATTTAATAAATATGAACGATAAAAACTTAACAATACAGTATTCCTCTCTCTGGGTTGCTTTCCTTGTGCAATTTTACATTTACACTGTAAGTCTTAAGAAGCCTTTATGAACTACCTTTCCCTAAGTGTGAGAGAAAATCACTTGCTTAAACTCCCAGGATAACAGATGGAAAGGACTCTTCCTCCTCAAAACATTTGCCATGTCCTTTCTATCATTTTAGCTTTTTTACAAACCCACTATTGTTAATATCAAGGAGGTCCACTTAGAAATTTTCTTTCAAGAACCAACAACAGTTGGTAAACTGAGTATTGTGGACATGTACCACTGCTGGAGAGCAGCTGAAATACAGTAATGACATTATGTCATTATGAAGTCTTTTTTTGTATCTTGTATTATTTTTTGTAGAGTGAATTAAGTGTGGATAACTCTTTAAAACACAGTGAGCTTTAGGCTGTGCCTTCAGTAGCTTGTAGTCTGGAATGAACCTTAACTAAACATTATGTGTAGAAACATGGCAGCAGGGGTAGACAAATTTATATATAATAGTGATGAGGAGTGACTAAGCATGGGAGAATTTTGATAGAAAACATAATTACTTAAATATGGAAAAAACATATTTTTCCCCCTCCCACCCAACCAAAAACAACAACAACAAAAAAAGACAGTGAAGTATAACATTTTCCAACAAAAAAAGAACCACAGGTGAAAATTAATTAGAGGCCATGACCCAAAATGAAATTCAGTCAGCATCATATGACCTACTTTTGAAATACACAGCAAAAGGTAGTATTACTAAATGCTATAGTTATTTCTCAAGGTCTGTAGAGTTTCATACATTCAAACTAAAGGAAAGGCAATACATACTCGTAAGCCTGCACTTTTTTCTTGCTTTCAGGTGAAATCAATTATCAGATATTCTGCAGAGAGTTATCTGAAGTTCAAGTTGCAGAAAGTAAAGGTAAGAACTGGGAGAAGGAAGATCTGACTGCTGTAAGTGAAGGCCAGACTCAACACCATCTAAAGAACCTGAAGGTACAAAAGCCCATGGGACCTGATGAGATCCATCCATTCTGAAGGAACTGGCGGATGAAGTTGCCAAGCTCATATCCATCATATTTGAAAGGTCATGGCAGTCTGCTGAAGTTCCCACTGACTGGAAAAAGGGAAACATAACCCCCACTTTCAAGAAAGGAAAAAATAAGATCCAGGGAAGTACAGGCCAGTCAGTCTCACCTCTGTATGTGGCGAGATCATGGAGCAGATCCTCCTGAAGGCCCCACTAAGGCACATGGAAAATAAAGTTTAGGTGATAGGAGTTGACCAACATGGCTTCACCAAGGGCAAATCATGCCTGACAAACTCAGTGGCCTTTTATAATGGAGTTACAGCATCAGAGGGTAAAGGAATAGCAACTGACATCATCCACCTGGGCTTGTGCAAAGCATTTGACATTGTCCAGCATGAATTGGAGAAAAATGGGCTTGATGGATGGACCACTCACTGGATAAGGAATTAGCTGGATGGTCGCACTCAGAGAGTAGCGGTCAGTGGCTCAGTGTCCAAGTGGAGGCCAGTGATGGATGCCATTCCTCAGGGATCTGTGCTGGGACCAGTGCTATTTAACATCTTTGTAGGCAACATGGACAGTGAGATTGAGTGCACCATCAGCAAGCTTGGAAATAACACCAAGTGTCTATTAGTGGTGCAGCTGACATGCTAGAGGGAAGGGATGCCATCCAGAGGGACCTGGACAGGCTTGAGAGGTGGGCCCATGCCAATCTCATGAAGTTCAACAAGGCCAAGTGCAAGGTCCTGCATCTGGGTTGGTGCAATCTCAAGCACAAATACAGGTTGGGCCAAGAATGCCTAGAGAGCAGCCCTGAGGAGAAGGATTTGGTGGTGTTGGTTGATGGAAGACTCAACATGAGCCAGCAATGTGCACCTGCAGCCCAGAAGGCCAACTGTATCCTGTGTTGCATTAGGAGAAGGGTGACCAGCAGGTCGAGGGAGGTGATTCTGCCCCTCAGTTCTGCTTTTGTGAGACCCTTCCTGGAGTGTTGTGTTCAGTTCTGGGCCCTTAGCACAAGAAGGACATCGAGCTGTTGGTGTGGGTACAGAGGAGGCCCATGACGATGATCAGAGGGCTGGAGCACCTCCCTCACGGGGATAGGTTGAGAGCTGGGGCTCTTCAGCCTGAAGAAGAGAAAGCTCTGAGGAGACCTTATAGTGGCCTTCCAGTACCTGAAGGGGGCCTACAGCAAAGCTGGAGAGGGACTTTTTATAAGGGCATGCAGCAACAGGACAAGTGGAAATGGCTTTAAACAGGAAGAGGCTTGATTTAGGCTAGATATTAGGAGTAAATTCTTTACTATGAGGGTGATGAGACAGTGGCTGCCCAGAGGTTGTGGATTGTACTTCCCTGGAGGTGTTCAAGGTCAGGCTGGATGGGGCTTTAAGAAACCTGGTCTAGACAGAGGTGTCCCTGCCTACAGGAAGGGGTTAGAACTAAATGATCTTAGAGGTCCCTTCCAACCCAATCCATTCTATGATTCTATGAAATTCAGTGAAATTCTTTAAGTACTCGTTATACGTCAAGATAAAGGTTTAAATAAGACCTTTCCATCCTGTCTATTGAAAAGTACTAGCATTTGGAAGAAATCTTGCTTTTTCTATATATATTTTCCAGTTTGTTTTCCTGGAAGTTCTACCAAAATTTAAGGAGTTTGGTATCTTATGGTTCAACAGGTCTTTATTAACTAATGAGTGTGTTAAACAAATTCAAAGAAGGAACAATAAATCTGTCAGGCTCTTGCCTGTTTGTTATCAAAGAGCCTTGGTTGCATTATGCTTTCTTTGTATCTTTTTGGCAATGAACTGATTCAATAGTACTTTCAGAATGAGTACATTTCTTACTATTAAGGACCAAAATTTCTCACTGATACGAGGAGATGATAAGCTTCTTCAGTTAAGGGTCAGATATCAGAGTTCTGCAAAAAGATGGAGCTCATTTATTTATGTTTTCTCCCTAGCAGTTTGTCCATACAAGAACCCAAAAGGGAGGGAATAAACTTGGAGGAGGAGAGTGTTTGGAAAGAAAACACTTTTAATGAATAGATTTAACAATGGTTTATCTTTCCTGTTATTTAACAGTAAGAAATGCTCCATGGAAGGGTTAAAGCTTAAATCTCTTGTGTATTTATTGTGTTAAGAGATGGAAGTATATTGGGGATAATTCCCTACTTTAAAGCCTACTTTAATGAGGCCTTGGAAAAAAATAAAGTTCTAACAAAAAACAGCCTGAAGAGATTAGTTAGTTTCAAATTCAGGAAAACCATGTTGGTAACAGACAACGACGGACAATCTTAAGTTGTAAATCATTTCTTATTAATCAGTAATTGTTCAATGTTCAGTATTGTTTAGAATCAAATTTAATTTTTACTGTTTCCAGACTGAGTCTTTTGAATACTTTGAATTCACAGATTGACAGTATAAATCTTGGCAAAAAAGAAGTTAGTAACCAAAACTAGCTATCCTCAAAGCAGAACAGACTGCATGACTGTCTCTTTTATTTTTCAAGCATAAAAAAAAAAACCCTTTATGATAAAATTCACCACTGTAATTCACTTTATACATATTAAATACGGGAACCTGAGGGCAAATATGGAAATCATATTTTAATACAACTTATAATTCATTTCTTTATAACACTACTATGAAGTATTTGTATGGATAAAAATGTTGAGGAAAAAAATCAGCGTGAATAAGAAAATGCTGTCTTCAATCACACAAACTTAAAATACTAATATTTGCAATGATGATTTGTATAAAAGTTTACTTGTTGATGTATTTGAACATGATTGTCCACCAGAATATTTTGTAATATCTATTGGGAAACAGAAGGGGCCAATTATTCTCAAAAAAAAAGGGATACCACAAAAGGTTAATTAATTTCAAGTGATTACTACTCCTGTATGCCAGTAATTAACATTCTTCTTTTCAACTTGGAAATGAAAGAAAGAATGCAATGGATGACCATAAATTATCCTTTAATAGGAACAGATTTCTCCTTGGGTTACAGTGAAAAAATGATAGTAGAGATACCAAGCAAGCCTGTGATGTAGCTCCCCTGCAGCATATTAAAAATGTGTATCTGTTTGTAAAGCCTTTGGCTTTTACAGTATAAATTCAGTTCAGTGAAATGCCACAATTCCATGTAGTTTAAGACCTTATTACCATTTGAAGTAGAGAAAATGCACACTGTAGCAACGTGGTGTTTACTGATGCATGTGTATTTTATTTTTTCAGATAGATTGTCGATGTTTTTTCAGTGAAATTATTGTTTTGGCCTAAGGAATTGCAAATAAGCATTAACATAAAGCACTAAGCAACAATTTTTGAAGTGGAAACAGCATCAAGAAAAACAGAGGTGGCAGCATGCTAGCAAAAAAGCTAAATTATTTGGATTAATGAATTCTGTACCCAAAATATTCGACAGTTATTTTAAGGGCATAGTAAAATATTTCTAGATAGAAAAATACACATATTATATATAGAAAAACACCATATATCTATGCCAGATGTAAATATCAGATACATATGCCATTTCATAAAACATGTACAATGCATAGCAAATGTATTTAAACAGACAGGCGTCAAAATCTGAACAACTCCCGGATTCATACTTAAGCCGTTGCCAATCTTCCTATTAGTATTTAGCTTTCAGACAGAAATAAACATTTCTAAATTTGAATTTAATTACCTGAAAAAATTAATTGGCATTCTGAAGATAAAAACTTTTTTGTCTGTTTGTTTGTTTCAATGTTTAGATAAATGTGATTCTCATTTTGTGCAATGCTGAACATTTTAGTGTTGGCTGATCATGATCCATCTGCATTATATAACTGTCAAAAGCCTGCCTTGGCCTTGGAGCACGCTGAAAGCAACTATTGTATAGAGGGTCACTTGTCATTTTTATGTAATTGTCCAGAGAATGCCCTAGTCCACATTTAAATGACTCTACGATACAAAATTTCTCCCAGCATTCAATCAGGCTTTTGTATTGCTCTGAATAGACCCTATTAAAAAGCAGAAATGTATGAATAGAGAGAATACCCCACTGCCTGCTTCAACCCACTAGAAGCTGTTACATTCTTGTGAATAAACAACACACATATATATACATATATATATGCACACACACATACAAAGAGGAAGATAAAATGAAAAAGTTCAGTATGAAAAACAATATTTATGTTCAGGTAGTCTATGCTGGTGTGACCATAGTGCAATTCCTATTCCAGAAAAAACTTGTATATTGTTCTTCAGTCCTGAAATCTAGGCTTCTGAGTGTCTTATTGTGGCCTTAAATAGAGCGTAACAAGCTAAGAATGTTTCTTACTATTTTGTACTATGCACATTAGTAGAGGCAGATACACAGATACAGACCTTTCAAGCTTTGCTGAAGAGCCATAGGAGGTGGAGACCCAGCTCTTCTATATAAGCATGGCACTGCCCATAAGCCCTCAGTGAAGCAAGGCAATGCAAAGCTCGTCTTCCATGGCTCTTTCACAAGACCACACTGAGGGCATTTATAGTCTCTAATTACAAGAGATTTGTTACAGTTCATTTCTTAAATTGCCTTATGATGGACATGCTGACATGAAGGGATTATAAAAAACGGAGTACCTAGTTTGATTTTCCATATAAAACTTGTCATCTAAGTAAGTTCCAGCAGTCTTCTCAGTGCGTAGTATGAGAGGATTGCTCTGAATCCCAGCTGTGCAATGCTTTCTGAAGAGGCTGCCCAAGGTGAAGTTAGGCACACTGCAGCCAGCTCCTTCTGTTGCCTCTCACATTCCTTACCATTTTTATTAGAGAATTCTCCCCAGTCATTTTTATGACTGTTTTTACATTTGACTCATTTTAGACTGACTGCAGATTTTCAGTTTCCTTTTTTGGTAGGCCCACACTAGCTCTTTAAGTCGTATTTCAATCTTAGTCTAATCAAAACTTCAAGAAGAAATAAATCTCTGCTCATAAACTTTTTCGTTGTTGACCTACACAAATATCATATATATGTAATTATATATATATATACACTATATGTAGTTTTTTTTCCTCAGCATTACATATTTTCATTCATTTCTGAACACAGCCATTTCTGGAGTCATTACATACTACAACACAATGAATAATACTCTGTTCTTAAGCATAATGTTTTGTGTATGGCTGAAATAAAACATATCTTCTCAGAAATGGTCCAGCTTTATAATCATTCTAGGTCACCCTGTACAAATGCACTAGACCCATTACTAGTTAATGATTTGCCAGCCTGTGTGTCATGTTGATGATGCCTGGAACATTTCCTTTATGAGGAAAGGCTGAGAGACCTGCGACTGCTCAGCTCAGAGAAGAGATTGAGCGGGGATCTTATCAATGCTCATAAATATCTAATGGGGGGGAGTCAAGTAGATGAGGCCAGGCTCTTTTCAATGGTGCACAGCAACAGAACAAGGGGTAACGGGCACAAGCTGGAACACAGGAAGTTCTGTCAAAACATGATGAAAATCTTCTTTACTTTGAGGGTTATTGAGCACTGGAACAGGCTGCCCAGAAAGGCTGTGGAGTCTTCTCTGGAGATATTCAAAACCCATTTGGATACTTTCCTGTGTGACTTATTGTAGGGAACATGCATTAGCGGGGCAGGGGTGGACTAGATGTCTTCAGAGGTCCCCTACAACCCCTGCAGTTCTGTGATTCTATGTGCCAGCACTATCAGCTATGGTATGATATTTACTTTGAAGATACCAAACAGTGTCTGAACAGAACAGAAATTAGCCCTGTATTCTGTAGAACCTGGACATCATATTTACATAAATGTCATGAATAACAAAATTACACATCCATATAAAGAAAAAAAATTATGTACATTTAAAAAATCTGTCATCTCACTTATCTTAAATATCTCTAAGGTCTGAATCACAGATAAAGCATATTGCTGCAATTTAAATTTGAATGTCATGAAATACTTAGTCAAAAACCTTACAGATTTTCACTATTTTTTTTTTCCAGAAAATAAAATCCAGTAAAATGTTGATTGGAAGTAACTTTATTCCTAATTGTTAGTTCATAAGAAAGTGAATCACGCACCTGTTTTGTTATTTTGTCCAGGATGTTTTCAGGTTAACTGGCCTACTGTAGTAAGGGCTATCTTGGCAGCATTCATTCAATGTTAACATCAGGCTTATTTCTTACAGTATTTCCATATGTATCAACACATTGTCACTTTTAAAACAAACAATACAGTAATATCAGATCCAGTTCTGTAGGAACAGAAACCCATAGAAATGAACTGCATATACATTAATTCAACATGCCTCGGAATCTCACCTGAAGTATAAAAACAAAATACAGATGAAATGCACACCTATTCTATCAAAAACAAGTGTTCTGATAGGACTTACTCTTTTTGTTTCAAAATTAAAGGCAGGCAGGTAAAACTGAAAGAGAAGGCCTCCTTATACCAAAGGAAACCTATCAAATGGGTTAGTTCAGAATCTAAAACTATGAGAATATTATAAGGTTGGTCGGTTGTTTTTACTTTGGTGTATGCATGTCTAAAAAACACAGTTTGTGGGCTCCAAACTATTTTGCACACGGTGTATACAGTTTTGGTCCAAGACAACTCTGGTGGAAAGCTGCCCATTGCTTCTAAGTCTGTTCTGGAAGCACAGATGAAAGGCTACAGCCCAGATCAGCCTCTGGACACCAGGAATTGCTGTGTTCCAGAGGTGGAAACTTGAATTGAGAGGCAGAGAACCTTTCACAGCTACTCACTGAGATAGTCATTCATATCCATTAGCAAAGGAGCTGTTAGCAAGCATAATGATTTCTCAACTGAAACCACTTGGGGTGGGAGCCCTGCAAACCTCAGTTTTCCCATGATAACAAACATTGTAAATCAAAGTAAGTGCCCGTAGTACTGCCCTACCCCACCCAGGGGAAGTGTAGCTGCTTGGTCACAGCAAACAGCACACTCGCAGGACGGCAGGTAAACCTTGGCTCTGATTGACACAACTTTTTCAGTGCCTTCTGTCTTGGAGACAATGACCTATTTAGTATGACGGATGTGCCTCAGTTCCCCATCTATCAGCTCCTGAGGACTCAACCTCTGTTCCAGCTGCAGCTCGTTACTCACCTTGGCTTTGTAGCTTGCCTCCTCTGGCTCTCACACTTTGCTCTCTTTACAGTGACCTAGATCTTCTTCTGAACATAATTCTGGTTTGCAATCTGACTCCCTTGTCTCCAGTTCCATTTTCTGCTTCTTTAACCAGCTAGGTGCCTTGTGGACTAGCCTGCACTGCTGACCTGGTTTGTCTGACCTCAGACTGACTTTCTGTCGAAAGCACAGAACATCAGGGCAATGGTCATTCTGCATACAGTATTAGCATTCTGCAGTAACAAACAGTACTCAGCCTTTCCTGTTTAAATTCCTGATAGCTCTTTCTCATCTAAAAACATTTCCTGTTTTTTTTCCCCTTAGACACTTTTATCAATACACAGTTTTCTTAAACTGGGTTCCTCACATTCTTTCAGCAATGGCTCACAACTCAGTTTTATAGTTCTTCAATTAGGAAAATAGCTGGATCTTCCAAATGCCTCTCATGAGAGAGGCTGAAAACAGCATCTACTTTCTTGGGAATAAAGCCTCAATACTGGCCAAAACTCACCATGAGGAAATAAATTGCATGGATTATCTTGCCATATTATTCAGTCAGGTGATCTCATGACACAGAGAGGGAAGAATTATTTTTGCATACTGGGAAAGGGAAGAGATTATTTTGTTAAGTAAGGTTTTTACTTCTAGATTTTTTTTACCACTGTTCAGCGCTGTGGAAACCAAAATGTTAACAACAGTATTTTACACATACTCACAGTAGCATTCTTCTTTCATACAGTTGATCTAGTACTTTGAATTATTAGTAATACTGGCAGAGCTTAGGTAATATATATTACGTCCATTGCTAGCCACAGTATTTTTAAAACAAACTACCACTGAAAATATTTTATCATTTTATATTTTATCATTTTATGATATTATCAATTTATCAATGTATATTATCAATTTATCAGTTATTATTTTATGATATCGTTTTCTCATTTTATGATATGATTTTATATTTTATCATTTAGAACTTATGCCTGTTTCATCATTACATTTTTATATTTATGTTACTTGATTTTATTCTGTTTACACAATTGATTCTGCAAATTTTATTCTTGAAAAGAAAAGAAAAAATCTGTCAGAATCCTACTCTGGTCATCTATTTGTTTATTTTGTGGAATTTAAATGATGGAAAAAAACAAAGGATCAACAGAATGCTCCAAGGCAAAACTTCTTAGCTTTCCAACAGAAGATTTTATTCAAAATGTAATTTATAATACCAGACACCATTAGATATAATGTATTATTCAGCTAAACACCATAATGGTATTCAATTCACAACAATAGTTAAAAATTAATAACTTTGTAACCATTCATTTTCTGCATTCTGCACAGAGTAAAAAAAAAAAAGAACTAGTTATTTTTAAAGAAGTAGCAGTCCATTATTTCTAAAAGCTTTAAGGACATTAAGCATGTAAACAAAGAAAAGAATTAATAGTGTAACTCAGGCAACTCGGACTAATATGATATTAATATGAAAGTGGAGTAACTGCCAACCAAACAAAGGAACACTGAAATATAACACACTACTGGATGAGTTTGCTCAGTCCTGTTCAGAAGGTGAAGGAAGAAGAATTAGAAACCGTTAGTTCCTCTAATACGGCAAATACCTCTTTTGCTCTGAATAATAATTAATTTTCTATGAATCAACAAAATGCAACCTATTTTACCAATGCATTAGAGAATATCCTGCATATTTATTTGCATCTCTGAGATGATAAGAAGTAATCCGCTTTTTATTTCTTTAGGCCATTGAAGGAGAAACTGAAATGAGGAAATTACTCAGACCAAAGAGATGGAAATTAAGTTGTGTTCTGATTTCAAGTCCTAAATTCAGAGAATATCTTTTCTCCTAAGACGTTCAGAAGATTTTAAAAAGTTATAAAGACTTCCTTCATTTTTGCAACAAAACTGGTGTTTTTGCAGTAAAAACAATATAATGAGTATCAGCATAATCTGTTTAGATATGCAAGTCTTAATTTTGCAAGATGTCAAGCACCCTGGCTGTAGATCAAGCATGCACTTAGATACAAGTATAACTTCAAGCATTTGAGTTCCAAATGAGAAATTCCATCTGTACTGATGAGCAGTACGATAAGTTAAAGATAACATTTCCATTGACTTCAGCGGAGCCAACATTTGAATCACGAACTTTGTTGTTACTAATAAACTGCTTAATACTGAAGTTTGTTGGTAGAGGTAACATTTTTTATTTAGATCAACTCGTGCAGCTAAAAAAAAAAAAAGCTTTACAAAACACAAACACTTTTTCAGAAGGAGCAGAGTTCAAAGCTAAGCACAAGCTAAAAGTAAAAGTAAGCATAGACGGAAATATAATTCTGGATTGAATCTGGGACCTTGTACAAGCATGAACGGGAATATTTTGAAGACTGAGTATACTTGCAAGCACAAAATCATGGCAAAGGCCTTCCTTCTGACGTGCCTGATATTACTGGGCATTAAAAAGTAATCAAAGGAGATAAGCAGTTTTAAGACTTTGCTCCTTTTCCATCATTAGTAATCAAGAGAATCCTAGAGTCACAATAATAGAATGCCAAGTTCTAGTATTAGGCTTTGTCATCATGCCTGCAAAGAAGGACAAACCCACTTTGATACAGATTCCAAAGTTATTTTATTTATTGATCAGTACTCACAGTTAAGCAACATTCTTACATGGAAAGACTGCTGCCGTAACCAGCACTTACAAAGTTTGCAAAAATAAAAAGTAACACTTACTAAAAAATTATTTTTTATTTACATGCAATGTCATGTACCTTTAATGTAAAAGAAGTCAAATCATATTTATTTGATAAGTGGGTCATAAGCTACTCCATTCAATCAGTAAGTTTTACCAGCTATTTATTTTAAATTACTAGTTAAAGTTAAAGGCACTGAATCTCCATAAGTCATCAGCCCTGCTTTTTATTATGGTGTTTATATGCTTTGTCACCAAAATGGCTGCTGAATGTATTGTATATTTTTAACTAGGAACTAAAATCTTGCAATAATATTTTATAGAATCTATTTATCAGAATAAGTGATGTTCATATGTAATTTTCAAATGCAGGGAAAGGAAACAGATTATTCAAGCTACCTACTCACAAGAGCTGCCTTTTATAGTACATACGATGTCATTACATTTTATAGTTGAAAAGCTGTTAAATTTTCTTGAACTCAGTGCTTGTATGAGAGAGAAATGGAATATCTACATAGTCATTTCTCTCACTATATTCTGACAAATCTTGTATAAATATATTTAACTTAAAGCTGTTAAAAACACATCAACATTTTACTACCTAAGAATAATCTTTATAAGTACCAATATTTTTGCATTAACACTAAAGTTTACTTCCAGCTACACATGAATATACACATTCCTATATAAGGCATGCATCTAATTCTTACTCATGCACAACACTGTTTATAAATAAAACAATGGTTCAAAGTGCTGCTTCACAATTACTGTGAAAGAATTTAAAGTTTTCCATATTTACATGGAGCAAAGAATAAACACATATCCCACAGAGACACATACTTTGTAGTATTAGCTGATTTTTTTCCTGTTTTAATTTATGTATAATTTGTTTCTGCTATGTGTATGCTCAAGGCACAAAATTTTGAAGTACTGGAGATCCTGTGCAGGCTTCAGCACTATGGAAATAAAGGTGTATCTTTGTGTGTGCATGTCACTCTTTTACAAGCTAATATAATATTTATTAATAACACTCAATTGTTCAATTAGTTCTTTTATTTATTTATACTACGAATTCCTTATCATGATTACTTAATTTGCAGCTCAGAGTTTGAATGGACAGTGGCTTTTGTAGTTTCTTTTACCAGAAATACTGAGAATTAAATCAAACAAGATAATCTTTCAAGAATATGCAGATGGAACAAAAAGAAATCCACCTTACTAAATATTTTCTCCTGGCTCTAACACATTCTATTAAAGGACCTGTTTACAGTATCTTGAATGTTGAAATCATCAACTTAGAGTTAGCTCACACAACTTACTGGAAGCCTCAGCTTTTGGATAGATTGACAAAACTTGAATTAAATGTTAAATACCCCTCTGCCCCATTGATGAGTCTTCTTCTAAAACACACGTAGTCCACTTTCAAAGACCTCCAGATTACACTGTATGCATACACAAAGCTGATTCTCCTCTCACATTAGCATAATTAGCATTGACTTCATTAAAATTAACAGAAGACTTACTGCATGTTTCAGGGCAGCAGTGAGTACTAGGTCACACATAGCATCTGCTAACCTACATGGCATACATTTCCTCTCCCTTCCAGCAGCACCACCCTCGGACAATATACATCCTGGAATTTCCTTGCAGTCTTCCAGGTCACTGCCAATAATTATTTGCACCCATTGCCCCCATATTAACAAGCAGCATCAATGTTAGCATGCTGACAAACTGCAGCTTAATCAATTCAGCATTGTTCACCCACATCTTCACAAAATTTGAACTATTTTCTTTGTTGTTCCAAAAAAAATTCATTTTGACTTTACTTTCAGAGTATGGAATTTACTAAGATTGAATTTACGTAGGATGCCCCTAGTAATCTGGAAGAAAAAGGGGGATAGTAGAACTGTAAAAAAAGAAGTCAGGAAACTGTCTAAAACCAAAACTGTAATATACATACTTCAAAAGTGAACTACTGGTATGAAAGGGGATACTTTTCACTGGACTTTGGTAATATTTTGTTTTCTTAGCACAAAAATAAAGTAAATTATATCAAATTTTATCTTAGATTAGGCATTGAGCTTTAATTAACCATAGAGTGATGTGCTTTTTTTTCTTCCATGAAATCACCTTACCTTGGTCTTTTCCCTTTTCCAAATGTAACAATTCAAATTCTCATTCATTTTCCTCTGCTTGGATAACAATTGTATTTGGTTTCTCAGATGTGATGTTGCATATTTTAATCTGATTAAAAACAAAAGAGCTAAAAGGTGTAAGATGGCTGAATTAGATGATTTAAATTAAAACCAGAAAAACAGCAAAGAAGTTTTAAGGTTTCTGAATCATTATTATACACTATAAACTATCGTATCAAACATAATAAATTCTATCTATTAAGCACGTGCAGTAGCAGCTGAAGATAATCTTACTAAAAATGAGCCTAAAAGCAGGTGATGGGGAGTCAAAGGGAGGTCATAACAAGCTACTGCTACTTGTCACTAAAGCAAGCAAAACAACAAAATCTCTTGAAATAATCCTCTCTCAGAAATGAGGCTGCAAAACACACACATAGCTTCTGAGCATTCTACCAACTTGTCAGATGAAGGGAAAAAGCTGTATAATTCTAACTTCAGGGATGAAATACACTATTTCATTTAACTACACTACTGAAGAGCAATTCTAACCAACATGCTAGAGCAAACAGATTCCTGACATTTTGGAATAAAACGGATAGATGGTGTATTGTCCAAATACAGATAATGTTTAAATATTTAATTATAGAGTTTTTTACTCTACAATAGAATATTTTAGATTAAAAGAAAATACTTCAGAACACTAGAAGTGAACCTCTGCCACCACATAAAGATCTCTGCTGGCTCCAGGTGTAGATTCAGACCTCCGCTGCTCTACAATTTAACATTATGTAAGGTATTATTTGTAGAAAGTACTGCACAAACTTTTTTCTCAGTACTGGCAAGAATAATTAGCACAGTAATTATTCAACCTTTTGGGGCTCTGTAAAAGAGTTTTAGAGATTCTAGGACCCTGAAAGCTTCTACTGATGGAAAGCAACTCTGGAATACAATCAAGTATCAGTTGAGGAATTACTTAGTAAGTAGAAGAAAACAAATGAGACTGATGAACATAGATGAAAAAATCTTTATTTAAAAAAATACATGGTGAAGAAATAGTATTGTTGAATCATATGTAATCTGTAATGAGTACTTCTTATGCTCCTCTGAAATTAAAAATCAACACAAATTGGCTGCAAATAAAAAAAGTTCTGTTCTGCAAAAGGGTGATAAAAACTTGGGCCTGCTTTACCTTGTATGACTATGGGTGTAGTGACAGCATTAAGTAGTCAAGAAGGGCAAAGATTTGTGACACACACTTGTAGTCAAAAGTACAAAAATAAGTGCACAGGGTACATAATTAAATGAAATAAAACCCATACAAATCTTCTTGTCATAGATATCTTTTAATCACCTTACTATTTCTTCTGTTCTCATGTCATTCAACATCGATCCCCTTTTACCTCACATTTTGTCTCAGCATATGACAACTAACCAGCACTACACTCTAAACATTAGAGAGATGTTCCTACACACTGTTGTCATTTAGATGTGCCTGACTGTTCAGTAGCATGCAGGAACCTGTTAGGAGGGCAAACAACTGGGGGCAGAGAAGTAACTCACACCTCTTAGCTGCCCAGACATTCTTTCTGGGGCTAGCACAATGCAGAACAGCCAGATAAAATGTTTCAGAGGTCTTACAAAGACTTGCAAATTAATGTTTCTCAGAGTCTATTTAAGAAAGGGTTGCATAAATGGTTTTAATAAGAGTAAAAATATTTAATTCATGGTTTAATTCTGTTTACTTATAGTCATTACTTACAGCTTCTTCAGTGCCAGCATTCAAAGATCTATATAAAGAAGAAAATAATAAAATCATAGAATGACTTAAGTTGGAAGGGACCTTACTGATCAACTCGTTCCAACTCCCTGCTGTGGACAGGGTTGCTCAGGCTGCCCTGGGCCCCATCCACCCAGTATTTGAATGCTTCCAGGCACGTGGCATCCACAGCTTCACTGGGCAGCCGGTGCCAGCGCCTCACCACCACTCTGAGTAAACAATTTCTTCCTAACATCTAACCTAAATGTCTCCTCTTTTAGTTTGAAGCCATTCCCTCTTCTTCTATCACTATCAGACCGAGTAAAAAAATTGATTTCCCTCCTATTTATAAGCTCCCATTAAGTACTAGAATGCCACAAGGAGGTCTCCCCAGAAGCTTCTCTTCTCCAGACTGAACAAGCCCAAGTCCCTCAACTTTTCTTCAAGGGACAGATGTTCCGGCCCTCTTCCTAGCCCTTCTCTGGACACTCTCTAAAAGCTCCACATCTTTCTCATGCTGGGGGCCCCAGGTCTGGATGCAGCACTCCAGATGCAGTACTCAGGAGGGCAGAGCAGAGGGGGACAATCCCCTCCCTCGCCCTTCTGGCCACCTCTCTTTCAATGCAGCCCAAGATGCAGTTGGCCTTTTGGGCTGCAGGCACACACTGCTAGCTCACGTTTTCATCCACCAGGACTTCCCAAGTCCTTCTTAGCACAGCTTCTCTCAACTAGTTTTTCTCCTAGTGTCTATATACCTGGGATTGCCCTGACCCAAGCGCAGCACCTTGCACTTGGCCTTGTTAAATCTCATTAGGTTTGTATGGCCCCACTTCTCAAGCCTGTCATGGTCTCTCTGGATGGCATCTCTTCTGTCATAAAACATCACCTGTGCTGTCAAATTCTCTACTTTTTGAGCCCATTCTGTGAGAAGAAAAAATAACCCTAAAAGCTCACTGGAGAAGACAAACCTGCATTTAACATGCTTGCCTTGTACACTCTTGCATGTGACATTTTGAGACTTTTCCTAAAATTTACAAAGTTTTGTCTCATGCAGATTCCGTGGTAGCGCACTGGGAAGTCAGACACCCCGCCACAGGCAACTCGCAGTCTCCAGAGTAGACCCTACGGGCAATAGCACAGCCCTCCCCGGACATTCCCTCCTCAACGCAACGGAGCCTCCCGCCCAGAGCCATTTAAATTCGAGCCCTCAACGGCTCCCCCCTGTGCCGCCAGGTGTGCGGGGCTGTGCGCTGACGTCACGCACACGCAGGACGCTCTGAGGTTCGCGCCCGCATTCCGTTCTCTCCCTCCGCCGCCCGATGCTGTACGCAGGCGCACTCGCACCCGCCCCGCCCTTCCCCGCGTGCACGCGCACGCCCCCGCCCCCTTTCCTCTCCCTCCCGCCGCGCTGTGGGCTGTGCGCGCCGCCGAGAGCTCCGGAGGGGCGGGGGCGGTGGTAGCAGCTTCGAGGAAGGGGAGCGCGGGGTAGACGCGGTGCCTGGCTTCCGCCGGTAGCGTGCCCCCGGGGACGGATTGAGGGAAGCCTACCGCGCCCTTCGTCGTGGTGTTTTTTACAATTTTATTTTTTGCTGCGCTCTCCCCTTGCTTGCGTGTGAGGTAAACCCGGTGCGCGCTGCCTGCGTCGCCGCTGCGCTTCAGGTGGGGAAGGAGGGAGAAAGAAAGCGGGCAGGCTCTGCTCCGCCGCTCCGAAGCCCTCCGCTCCTCGCTTCTCCCCGCGGCGAGGTACGCAGCCCCGCCGAGATGGGCTGCACGCTGAGCGCCGAGGACAAGGCGGCGGTGGAGAGGAGCAAGATGATCGACAGGAACCTGCGGGAGGACGGCGAGAAAGCGGCCAGGGAGGTCAAGCTGCTCCTGCTCGGTAAGGGAAGCCCCCGGCCGGGCCGAGCTTCGGAGCTGTGAGGGCCGAACCGAGGGCGGGGGCCCGCGGAGGTGCCCCTCGCATCGCTCCCCCGGGGCCGGCGGGGCGGGTGTCCGGGCGCGTGGCGCGGGAAGGCCGCTGCTGGCGTCTCGGAAGCGTTGGGGCGGGGGGGGGCTCAGGTGGGCGCGGCGGGGCTGCGGGCCGGGCCGGGAAGCGGTTCCGAGCGGCTGGTGCTTTGTTTAGAGAAGGCCCCGATTCCCACGTGAAGGGGTAGAGGTCTTGAACTTCTGATGTGGGTTCTGGGTACCTCCGTGCCGAGGAAGGGCTTAAGGGAGTTTTAGGTTGGGGGATGTATGTTTAGTGTAGAACATTCCCTTCTAAACTACTGCTGTAAGAGTGAAGTGGAAAAAACATCAAAGGAACACGAGGCACCGTCTGACTTCTTGCATTGTTTTCTTTCGGAAGTTGGTTACGTTGCCGAACTTTTACAACATAAGGTCAAACCTTGATGGGGTTATAAAATGTGTAATACAGCGAATCGCTGGAATAGGGTGATGAGCTGCGTGGAGAAGCTGTGGATGCCCAACCTCTGGAGGTGCTTAGCGCCGCGTTGGATGGGGCCCTGGGTCCCGGTCTGGTGAGCCCTGCGCTCGGCAGAGTTGGCACTGAATGGCCTTTGAGGTCCCTTCCAACCCAAGCCATTCTATGGTACTGTGCTATCAAGTCTTCCTGAATTTTGCTCTCAAGTTCTCGGAGCTAGCAGGATTGCGTATTTTAAGTGATGTGATTGTGTATAAAGATAGATGAAGTAAAATTACTTCTAAAAATGACCATAAAAGAGGAAGCAGTGTTTAATTAGAAATGCCTTTGTCCAGATCTAAAACTACTGTACATGTTGTGGACAGCTGAATCCTGCAAGACATGTGTTGTATTGGTCTTGTCGAGGAGTTTTGTGTTACACTTTATAGCTCAAGTGCTCTGGGTCCTTCTAACCCGTATTTAAAAAACAAAACAAAAAAAAATGGAAAAAATGAAGTTTCAGTTTTCCTTGTGTTGCCCTTCCTGAAGCTACAGTTCCACGCAAGGTTTCTTTTTTAAAATACTACTCAATTTGTCTCCTCCATAAGTTGGCTTTCGTAGAGTTCTATTCTATTTAATACAAACCTCACTGTAGTAGAAGTCTTAAGTAACTTCTCTCTGTTGGGAACTTCTAAAATAGCTCCAGACAGGTACAGGAAACTGAAGCACTCTCTTGTGTGTATATATGAAGAAATGCTACAAGCCTAGTATGGGTAAAGCAAGTTTCCAAAAATGTATGTATAGATTTAAAATTCTGCATATAAGGGAAAGAAGGCTTTTCTCTTCAGTTTGCTTTCCTGAAAGTGTTAGGCTGTTGGTTGATACTGTGCTTAGTCCTGTACGGCTTTGTAAGCCTCTAGACTGTTGTATGGAAAGGTTGTCCTCTGATCAATAGTAGTGCACTGCAGGAAACATCCTCTTCTTTTTTGAAAGTTGCAGGGTAGTGCTTTGTATATGCTCTGACACAGCATTTGAAATCATTTTTTGGCGTTTTGCTGTTGTGTACTGAACTTTAAATACTCGTAGTTAGGTAGTTGTTACGCTATTCTGTGGAAATGGGTGAAGTCTTCTATAAAAAGTTGCATTAAACTTGAGAATGAGCTGCTTTCGGTAGCTTAACATTCTTATGTACAAATTTATATGTTAGTAGCTTTTTATATAAATTCTTATTGATGCAGAAAAGCTTTTGAGGAAATTGTTTTCTGCTGCAAACTCCTGAAATCTTAGGATATGATGCAAATGCTCAAATACATGCATTTCCTCAAGTTACAACTCAGTGTAGCATTTCCCCTTCAACTATTAAAAAGTGAAAATGAACAGATTAACTTCTTCTAGGGCCAGTGTTTGAATCATTTAAATATTACATAAATGTTCACTGAACTCAGAGTAAGGCTTTGTGTGTATGTTTATGGATACATTTATGCATTTCAGATCCTAATGGAAGCTTTTCTGTTCAATTTCCTGTGTTTAGATATTCTAAATGTTATGTGAATGCTTTATCTGATGGCAAAACTATTTTAAGTTACTTCCACTAGAGTCATTTTCCTCTCACCACTCATTTTTCCAGTTGCTTTTTCTGCCCATATGTCGTAGTTTATCATCAACTCAGTTGTATTCCTGCATCTATTTATGGGCTTGTGCTACTAAAAACATGCTGAAATAAAAGGAAAAGAACAAGTTGTGGTGTGCTGATGGGAAGATATGGTGTGTGAGAGGCATCTGAAATACCTTGTTTATGTAAAAGAGTGTGTAGCTGTATGATTACTACTCAGTAAGCCAGTTGTACTCCAGCATCTGTAAAAACTATTTTTGTACAGTGATTAGAAAATCCTAATGAAACTTGAGTTAGTGTATTCAACTGGAAGATATGTTTATAAAATTAGTCTGTTTCTGGCTTACAGTGGAATTAAATTAAAATTCCTGGTTTTTCTAAACCAGGAAATATCATTGATTTGAGGGAGATATGATACTGCTGTGTGTAAACCATGACTTTGTGAACAGTATCACTGACCTATGTTAGATTTATATTTTGTTCTATTTCTAGGAAGAAGCAGTCAGAATGAAGCTGTTCAAAATACTGTTGCTTTGAATTGTGTAACTTGTTTTAAAACATCTGTAAATTGGTACTTCATTTTCTACAGATTTGACTGTAGAACGTGCATCTGTTCTTGGAATAAAAGTATTGGATTTGGCCCAATATCTGTATAAAATATTCTAACCTTGTAGTTTTATGCACTTCAATGTTATATGCCAACAGTGGGAGAACCTTTTCTGGAAAATTTGAAAGCCATCTTTGTTATTAGAAATAAGCTGAACTTTAGTACATTGTCTGTAAGCCAACTGTAAAGTGTTTGTATATGAAGCTTGGTGATTTTTTTTTAATCCTAAATCATTAAACAAGCTTCTTTCATTTAAATGGCTTTTATCCATACGTCTCTTGTTTGTGATGAAGAGTTTTTTTTTGAGTTTCTGTGAAATGTAATTACAGTCTAGTATGTTGTCCAACACTAAAAAATGTAATGTTCCAAGTACTTTTCCATAAGCCATTAGTGTTTGTATCATTGATGGTTCCTAAACTTGTTTTGTGGTTGTTTGAGATAATGTTTTGTTTTACCATCATTATTTCTCAAAGATAAGCTCATATCTCTAGTGTAAACTATATTTCTGAAAAACAGTATGTATCTTGTATCTTGACTGCCTTCCCAGAAAGGGTAGCAATAGAACCAAGTTCTTCTCTCCATGGTTCTTCATTATTTTTTTTAAACTTCTAGTGTTCAGAGTTGGGGGAGGGTGTGAAGAAAATACTGTGATGCTTGCAGAATGAATGTAATTCTACTCATTTCAGGAGATGGTGGCTCTTTGTGACTGGTCTGTGTGCTGCATTAATATACATGTGATCCAGATCAGGTGTGGATTTGCAAGTACATTTCAGTTGAATTAGCCAAAGCACGAAAGACTGAATTCATGCCAATGGCAGGAGAACAGACAGTACCTCATTTAGTAGAAAGCCTTCTGGTATGAGTTTAACTCATCGAGGCTTTATGAATTCATTCAAACTGGCAGCATGAGTTTACAGGATTAACACATTTGTCTTGTGGGTCATCACATTTTTCACCTAATACAATAAATTAAGTGCTGGTGTTCTCAGTATCTCTGAAGAAGGCAGTAGGCCTGTTCTTTAGGAGTGGAATCTGGGATCCACAAGGCTGCTGATCGCACATTTGACCACTGAAGTTGTTTTCTTTCTGGATAGTCTGGCTTCTGGATTTAAGTTCAGCAGGGACTTTGTAGTTATGACCAACAGAGCTACTTTTCCATTCCTAAACAGATTCGTATGGCTCATGCTCAAACACTGTTGCCATGTTCTTCAAGAACCTATTTTTCACTTTAAGGCAGAGTACTTCTCTTTTTTTTTTCATTGCAGTTCTCCCTGCTGCTTAAGGCACTAACTAAAATTATATTCAGTTCTAAATTTTCACATCTCAAGCATTTTTTTTCTAGCTGCTCTTCTTTTGTTCCAGACCTTCATATTTTTGCTCAGTCAGTTGACTCCCACTGCATAGTCATCTTTCCTACTGCATCCTCTTCACAGTCCTTGTCAATACGTGCTTTCCTCCAGACCTGACTGCGCAATGAACTGAAAAATATATGTGCATTATATACTATTAATTCTCTTGCCTTTCCCTCATTGTTTTCTTTCTTCATACTCAAATAAGATAGAAGTCTCAATTACTGGAGCTCTTAAAAAAGCCGCCTTCTCGCAAACATACATTGCACCTTTCAGAAATTTTGACCTTTTCTTTGTGAATTATGCCAGCCTCTATTGTTGTAGTCCAAAACGTTCCTGGCAACATCTCCTGTGTGACCTTCAGTGATAACTGTCTGTAGAAATTTAAGTTCGTACCTTATCTCAAGCTTTGTTATGGGATAACTAGCAAGTGTTTAATGCTACTTTTGGTTTAGAATAGAATATTTCACTTGGAAGGGATCTACAGGGATCAACTCCAGTTGCCTCACTACTTCAGTGCCAACCACAAGTTTAAAGGTATTAGTAAGGGCATTACCCAAATGCTGCTTGAACACTGTTGGGCGTGGGGCAGCAACCACTTTGCTAGGAAGCCTAGTCTGGTATTGGACCACTGTTGTGGTAAATTTTTTTTCTCACATCCAGTGAAGGAATCTCCCCACGTGCAACTTTGTGCAGTTTCCACGTGTTTACTGGGGAGAAGAGATTTGGAGAGGAGGAACAAAGGAAAAGCCAGTTGCACAGATCAGTGACATTGCCTCTTCTCCTCCTTTTCTCCAAACTGGGCACCCCAGCCATCCTCAGCCTCTCCTCACCGAGCATGCCTTCCACCCCATTTAACCAGCTTTATTGACCCCTGCTCCAGATACGTTAGAGGACCTTCACATCCTTTTTATATTACGGAGCCTGTATAGGCGCACAGTGTTTCAGGTAAACCCACAGCAGTGCTAAATGTAGTGGGAGAGTTACCTCTTTTGGCTGTCTGACTAGGCTGTGTTTAATGCACCTCAAAACGTGGGTTGCCATTTTGATTACTGGGCATGCTGGTGGCTCATGCTGAGCTGCTGTCACCAGGACCCCAGATCCCTTCCTGCTGAGTTACTCTCAGCCATTTATCTCCCACTCTGTGCCTATGTCTGACATTGCTCTGTCCCAGGTGTAGCACCCAGCATTTGTCTTTATTGAACTGTGTGCCATTGCTGATTGCCCAGTGCTCCAGTCTACGTAGATTCTTCCCAGTATCATATAATCAGTGAATTTGCTAAGGATACATTCAACTCCTGCGTCCATTTCACTGATTGAAAATGAATAGGGCTGGTCCTGGGATTGAGCCCTGGGGAGCACCACTAGTGACTGCCTGCCAGCCTGATGTAGCCCCATTCACTACAGCCCGTTGAGCTCTGCCATTCAGTCATCATCATCCAGCATAGCGTGAACCTGTTCATCTCACAGTTGGGCAGTTTGTCCAGAAGGATGCTGTGAGGGATGGTATCGAAGGCCTTGCTGAAATCCAGAAAAATTATGTCCACTGCTTTCCCTTCATCCTTTAAGTGGATGACTTCTGTAGATGGACATCAGATTAGTCAGACTGGATGGACTTACCTTTCATGAAACTATGTTGACAATGGCTGATAGTAGCTTTGTGGTTTAAACGTTCCTCTAGGACAATCTTCTCCATAACTTCCAGGTTCTGAAGTTAAACTAGCAGGGTGTGCCCGCTACACATCTTTTTTTTCTGGTCATTTTTTCCCCCAGACATTCTGCTGCATGATCTGTTTAAATTTAGATACTTCTTAGTAGTTCTGAAACAGAAACTGTCCTGTATTTTAACGTGGTACAGCTGGACGCTGACATCAGGATGTTATTTGTGTGAATTCTGTGTGTGACTTGTAATTAAGTTCAGGCAATCCTCAAACCTTAGTACTAAATATAACAATAGTTTCTAAGGACAAAGTCAAAATTGCTAGATTTCCCATTGCATACCATTTCTCCTTGCTTTTTTGTAAGGAGACTCATGCATGTACAGAAAACTGAGCCACTCAGTTGTGTATGTGTAATTGCAGTTTGGGTTTTTGTGCTTGTCTCTTTCTCTTTGAATTTTGGTGTACTAATTTATAGCAGTGTAATGCTGGTCAGTGCAATATAAATTATCTTCTTAGTGAGAGTTTAAAGTCGCTATTTAGGGTTGTATCATGGTTTTATTTCTTCAACATTCTTATGAACAATTTGCTGTAGTACATGTGCTTTTAGATGGGGCTAAGGAAAAACCATGCATTTTGTACTATGCTGCAATACCAACAATGGTGTCTTTTTTTTCTCTCTTGTTTAGGAGGCATAGTTGTGGATATATATCTTTTTGCTTTTACATCAGACATTAAAGAAGTTTCTGGATTTTAAGAGTTATGCAATAAGGATTTCAAATGTTTATCTTTAAAAGATAGTTTTTCTGTTTTTCTTCAGGTTATCTTTTAATGCTATGCATTTTTTTTTTTCTCTCCTGAACCAGAGACCAAAAAACCTCCAGTAAAATTTTGGTAGGCAGTTCATTTCCAGCGCCAACACGCCTCAAGACAATACATACGTTTTGTAATACACTAACTTATCTAGTTTCTTTTTATTTTTTTCTGGCAGCACAGCTTATTGTATCATCGTTGTGCTAATATGATAGCTTACTTCAATCCTATAAATTATGTTACTGAAATGATCTTGTATTGAAGCTAACCCCACTTTTGTGAAGAGTTATTCTTAATTAACTTCAGACTACAGTTGACAGTACAGCTCCTTGCCTGGTTGCATTGGTACAACTTGTACTCAAGCTTTGTGCTATAGAGTTAGGCCATGCTGGTTTATGTATGTATACAGTCATTTCTGAAGTAGCTTGTTCTGTTGCCGCTGTATTTTACCCTCTAATTGTCTTGGTATTCTCAGAAGGAAGAACTGAGTAATGGGCGCATCCTAAAATCTGGCTAAATATTTTGAAGCCAAGCCATCAATCTGCTTCCGAGGTCCTGTAATTCTGAACTGAGTTTTGCTGCTGAGTTTGATAGATATCTGCAGTGTTTCTTGTAGTATGCTATCTGGCAAATGTCAAGGTAGAAAACTGAAAGTAGGGAAGAGAGATTAGAAACGTTCTGTTAAGTATGAAGATTTTTCTGCCATGGAAACGCTACAATAAAGATCTGAACTGACTTGATAATTTGCTATTAAAAGGCTTTTTCCAAAATGTGTATAGGAAAGCCTGTATTGATAGAAGACTTGCTATTCTGAGCTTGACTCTTAGTCATTGACCAGCTTTACTGAGCTCAGCTGTTCTATTTATTGCCTTTGTTTGTTCAGTGTCCTAGCTCTGTCTCAGGCTTTGTGTAAATTACTGTTTTGTTATTCTGTAAATGGAAATTGGTTGGCTTCACCTGAGGGATTGATTCTGTATCTGGAAAGAAATACCTTAAACTGGTAAGGTATTTTATAAGCAGTTGGAAAATTTGGGACTTGTGAGAGCAAGAGGTTTTGAGTCTGCTGTTTGGAAAAATGCAGTTTTTGAAGTGGCTTCACTTAGTGACATTTCTGAGGTGAAGGATATTAAGATACTGAAATCTTTTAGAAAAATAAGACGAAATAGCATACACTTTTTACTGAAACAACTTTGTGTACTAGGAATAGGTGCTTTTGCAGTAAAAGACTCATGATATCACAGAATGGTTGAGGTTGGCAGGGACTCTGGGTCCATTTGGTCCAAACCCTGCTCTGCCAGGGACAGCCAGATCAGGGTGTCCAGCACTACATCCAGGTGGCATTTGGAGATCTCCAAGGTGGGTGCTCCACGTTTTACTTGGGCAACCTGTGCCAGTACTCAGCCACCCGCACTGTAAAGAAGTGTTTTGTGATATTCAAGTAGAATCTCTTGTATTCTAGTTTGTGTCCATTGCTTCTTGTCCAACCACAGGGCACCACTGAAAAAATGCCTGTCTCCACCCTTTTTGTCCCTTGCCTTCAGGTATTTAGAGACATTGATGTGATCCCCTGAGCCTCCTCCAGACCGAACACTCCCAGCTTTCTCAGCCTCTTGTGTACTGGAGCAGGTTGCCCAGAGGGGCTGTGGAGTCTCTTCCCTGGAGATTTTCAGGACTTGCACGTGGTCCTGGGCACCCTGCTCTGGGTGTCCCTGCTTGAGCAGGGGTTGAAGCAGATGGCCTGTAGTGGTCCCTGCCAACCTCACTGGTCTGTGATCTAAAAGTGTTATAGGTTGAGGTCAATTTTTGACCTGTCAGTTCATTTTGGCTTTTGAATGCCAGCCTTTTATACTTCTGGGAAAAAAAAAATAAGCTCAGGTTTAGTTATGGCTGGGCCTTTCCTTTGAAATAACATTTCTGTGTAATCTTTAAAAAAATTTATCTCAATGTCATTCTTTCAGGATCTCAGTTTTTGGTGTACTTTGCCTTACAATGTATGAAAACTGTTTGTTTAAAGTGACTTGTTAACATAGGTTTAACATAAACATTTATTAAAGTACATGAATTGCTTTCCTTTCCTGGCTTTAGTAATTGAAGGGTTAGTAAACCTTCAAGTAACACAGTTTCTTGTCTGTTTAAGCATTAACTTGATTAATAGGTGGAGATGTTGAAATACACATCTGTCTGTTTATTTAAGCTATGTATTTATATTGTGAGATGCATGTAAACTGCGATATTACATATGCCTATATAAATTGATACTGAAATTAGACAATTTTCATACATCTATTTTATTTGAAAGAATCAACATTTGAGTATATAGTGCTTCAGTTTATGAAATAAACTGTACGTCACTACTTTTTCATACGTGCTTTGTAGAAATGTATTATCGCATTTGAAATGTGTAATACACTTAGCAAAGGTACCTGGTTACATCTTTAGTGAAATGTAACTGTATCTAGGCAACCAAATTGGACCGGAAGTTTCGATGATCACTGCTCTGAACTGATTGCTTTTAAAGAAGAAATCAATATACTGTAATGTAAATTCCTGTCGCAGCATGGGGAAGGAAGCGCCAACATGAAAATCTCAGCCCACCTTGCAGCAGAGGGCTCACAGACCTCTTCCATGAAGAAAAGTTGAGGGAGCTGGGCTTGTGCAATAAGGAAAACAGCAGGCTCCTGATGCGAGGTCTCATTGTGGCCTTCTAGTACTGAAAGGGAGCTTATAAGCAAAAGTGGGACCGACTTTTTTCATATGCAGATAGTGATAGGGGGGTTGGAACTAGGTGATATTTAAGGTCCCTTCCAATCTAAACAATTCTGTGGTTCTCTGAACTTTATACGGCCCGTATTTTGAGAGGAAAATACTGATTGGAGTCACAGCTTGGGATCAAATGGCAACCTATATAACTTCCTTCTTTTACAAGGTTTTTAAAATAATTTCTTTCATACGTCTATCTATCTGTCTGTCTTTCTTTCTTACATGGTTGAAGATGATGTAATTTCTTTGGCTCAAAACATGAATTGTTACACATTATGATGGTAAGGAAATACTTTCTAAGAAAACTTATGAGGGTCTTGCCTGCTTTGTAAATCCATGCTGGAATGCTAGAAGTAAGTAGTCTACATTGCATAATAGTGTGGTGACATAAATAGTTACGCCAGTGTGGGAACTTGCTAAAAGTAGAGAGCTATCGCCACATCTGGCTGAATGGTTTTGCCCTCTCCCTGGTACTTTAAAATATTTGAGTCAGTTTTGTGCTGGTTTAACAGTCAAATTAGATACCCTGTTTTGACTCAGTTTTGCTGCTAGAGTGGTCAATTTAGCTGATATTTTTTAATGATCTAGTGAGCACCTGAATAACTGCATAGCGAGCAGCAGAGATACATGCCTGATGCAAATAGGATACTAGAATTACGCCGCAGTAGATGGAAGGTAAATGAGTGCTGAAAGGGATTCTTTCAGCTTCTGCATTTCTCTGATACAAGTAACTATAGGATTGGAATAGCAATGATGTGAAACTGTGTTTGCCTGCAAAGTCCGATTGGTAGACTTGTTAAACTTATTCAAAACTCATTATTATTTTAAAATATCGGTATAGTAGGAAATACTTTTCAAGAAGTGTACTGATAAGAGCACTTCATTGGAAAATGGAGGTATGAGCTTTGGTTTAATTCCATGTACTGGGAGAGTGAAACCTGTTTCCTTATTCTTCTGAATGCTCTTTTAACATATAGGTTATAGTCTCAAGTAGGAAAGATCCCTTTCTACCTGGTGCTTTGTGAAGAATGCCATATGGTAGTGGGTAAAAAGATAACTACCAGCTCAGTGTCCAAACAGTAGAGTGCTCAGAAGAACACACGTTAGTCTCAGTTACCAGTATTATGATATGGGTACAACATGAGTGGAGTATTTGAGTGTAACTTTAAAATTTGCTGTGATTGAAGGTAAATGGCTTGCAATAACAGTATTGGGACTAAACAAGACAATTGTCTCAATTACTTACAGGTTCTGTTCAATTAAATGTCATATTGGATTCTTATTGATTTTTGAATCTACCATGATGTGTGGTACAAGAGTGGACTGAAAGTAAGCTGCCTAGTCTCATTTAAGTGTTGCCTGTATTCTTGATGCTTTAAACATTTCTTGAAGCATTTTGAAAATGGATTTATCAGCTGTATGCTGCTTCAGTTACTAATCCTTAACAAATCCGGTGAACCATTATATACCTTCTAAAGCTCTTAATGACATTGACAGGGATTCCTTCTAATATGCTTTAGTGCCTCAGTGTTTGCTAGCAGAGGTTGTCATTTAGTTCCTAGATGAGAGGCTATTTAGATTATTTTCTGCCTGCTGTTCTAGAACATAGTGCCTTTTGGTGTCAGATCAAACCATGACAACATACTTGTTTGAGGCTATCAAACTGCTGTTTATGTAAGTGTCTGTCTTGCTCCTCCTCACTTCTGGTCTTGTTGGGTGTGACAGCCTCTTCGAATGGATTGAAATTCTGATTAACCTCAAAGCTTTCACAATTTAATTTGAGACCAGTTATTTATTTCAGTCTATTTAAAAAAAAAACAACAATTTTTGATTTAGTACTGTTAAACACAAATAATCGTGTCTACTTGTAGGAAGCTTTGTGAGAAAACTGCATGTGCATACAACAGAGTGTGATTGAATGTGCACACAAGTTTTCTTCTTTCAATTAAAATAAAAAATAAGAGTTCTGAAAAGATTTCTTTTTGAAAAAGATCAGTTCAGGTAGCAAGACCCTTTTCATTTAGTATTTCAATCTGTGTCAGTTTGTAAGTCCACGCACCTTTTTGGTGGAGGTAGAGACCTTTTTAAAGTGTGTTTATTTTGATTGGCAGTGTGCTTATTCTCCTTATTTTTCTGGAACTCATAGTCCTCAAGCTGTAAAAGATGAAAAACACTGTAGTGCTAGACGTGGGTGAAGACTAAGAATTTGTGTGAACCGAGGTTTAGTGCTCTACTTTTAAAGCATGGACTGACTTCAGTATAACTGCATTTGTCCTTGTATAAACTTTGATGATACCCATTTATCTCATTTACAAATGCTACCCTGCTGTCACATGACAAGTAGACCTTTAAAAAACTAAACAAAAAAACAGTTAAGATTTACACGAGACCTTCTCATGCATCCGCTTTGCTTTCTGATTTTTCCCAACTCTTTGTATAGTTACATAGGAACTACTGTAGATATAATAGTACTGTTGATCTGAATTGCAGTGAGCACGAAGTGAAAATATGCTGTGAATTTTGAGTTCCTTTGTTGTACGTCTTCACCAGAATGATGTGCATAATGTATGCCTCTACTGCAGTTGTGAATTTTTTGTAAAGTTTCTTTGACTATGATTACTGGTGGTCTGCTTATCTCTCTACTATCTCAGGCACTGAACCTGCCATCTTCTCACACCATATTTATAATTCAAAGAACAATAAAAGGCCATGAAGGCCACCACACTGTCAAGAGAAAAAGGACAATTTGAAGTTTTAGATATCTAATTATACTCATTAGGTATGCTGTACACTGTTGGCAGAGATTGGCTGTAGCTGTCTAGGTAAACACTGTAAGACCAAAGGGGATGATTCTTTCTGCTGGAGTGTTTAGCATTTGTCTGTATGGTTTTATATAACGTCCTCTCAAACTTGTGCTCTAGAAGGTCTTTAATCATATCCTTTCATGGCATGACTTCAAACTATACAGCAATTACTGTTTCTGAGCATTCTACAAGAATAGTTACCTTAGTAGGATAACTACTTTTACTTGTGCGTTTTAGCTAACAAATTCAAGTCTTCAATTTTGAGGAGCAGATCAGTTATTTACTGTTCTGCTAGAAACACCAGGAGATTTCTGGACTTAGAATTTTTGGGAGATTCCCAAAACTTTTCGAGGCTCATCTTTGATGTATTTAAATAATTAACTGATAAACTTATTGAGATGCTGTTGGCATTCATATGTTAGAAAAAATTGGAGCCATAAACTTCTTACCTGTTGGTGCTATGACGTTTAGTAATCATGCATGCTGTTTTTTAACAGCTGTGATTTTCACCTCTAGGCATGCATCCATTCCCCTAATTTCTGATGTGATTAAGGTTTATTTCAAAAACTTTGAGTCTCAGTTTGTCTTGGTCCTTGTGGGTTGGGTATCTCATACTGTTTGTGTGAAGCCTTGCATATGTATTAATTGAAGAAAATGCTTCAGAATTTAAAGTATGGTGACACTGTCCCTCATCTTGTAAGGCAATGATTTTATTTTCTTTGAAGAGATCTCTTGTATGCTCTTAACAGAAATGCCCTTCGAAAGTAGCTTCAAATCCAAGGTATTGTATTTCCTTTAGAATATTTCATAGTGTTTCTGAAATATTATGCCTGGGATTATACTGATGCTCTCCTCTTCGGTGGGACAGTTGGTCCACAGTATGATTACAGTAAAAGTGATGTTAGAAGGGTTCCTACTAGATGACAGTAGCCGTACAGCCAGTGATTTAAAACAGCTGCGGAATATAGATATAAGAACAGTTTTGAAGAGCTAGGTATACTTTACCTTCAAAAGCTACATGCATAACAAAAGTTGCCTGCTAGATTACCCTTCTTACCACATGCATCAAATTCTAAGGAAAAGGATTGCTTCATAACATCGTTCTCATAATAAGATATTCAAGACTATTAAAGAATTTGAAATAACTGGAAACTGAATTTGTACTTCTAAAGACACTAATGGGAAGTTACCTTAAAATTTGCGAAGTAGAATGTCTTGTGCTTGTTTACTACAAACAGTATTCTTTAGATAGTCCCAGAGATTATACTGAATATAAAATCCATATTCTTTGTTACTTCAGTACTAAACTAATGGATATGGTTTTAATAAGCACTTTATATGTTTACATTAGTAATAGCCTAGATAAGGAACTTAAAGAAGTTATAGACTTTGGTTGTATGGACCTGGGCAAACACACAGGACGCCAACTTGAGCTACTCTGCAGTTGCTTATTTATGAGCATTTTATAATAATAATTTTTTAAAATAGTGTTTAGTTGTGTACCATTGCTTTCAGAGATCTAGTAAGAGTGACACTGAAGGCTTGGGGAAAAAATAGTCACTTATAATTAGTTCTTAAAAGAGATGGTGAATTATAGTTTTGCTTAGTGCTTTTACTCTAGAAATAAACCAGCATGTGGCTGCTGAAACTCTGAGAATTATCTCAGTTCTTTCATCTGAGTCAGTGTCATAATTTTAGAATCTGTCACTCTTGTGGTTTCAAAGAATGATGTAATCTGGGATTTACACTCCATTACTGCATTTTGAAGTTACTGAAGTGTGTCTTCCAAACAGTACTAACCACAGCTTCTTTCTTAACTCATTCAAAAATTTCTGACATATTCAAATTCTGATAGTTGCAGAAATTCCAAAAACTAATATCGCTTCATGCATAATGAGTATTCTTGTAAGAGAAAACTTTTGTTTGACTGTAATAAAACAGGTTGGGGGAAAAGGAACAGAAAATGTCAGCAGTAGTAGCTGCCATAGCATGAGAGGAAAGCAAGATGGTAGTAGATGAGAAGCGTGACTGTCATGTGGTTTCAAAAGGAGAGAAGAGAGAGCGCAAGACAAAAAAGAAAAATAAAACTTTGTAGGGAAAAATATACCTGTGTGGGGGCCCGTACTGAAGAATATTCCATTTGTTGGTCAACCTGGATGTGTGGCAGAAAGTTTTCACTGTGGATTTTTCGTACTACTGTGGATGTGTTTGTGAGTATAGTAGCAATGATTAATAACTTGAATAATAGCTAAAATAAGTCTCATTTCTGGTAATGTGTCATGAGGTGATAAATGTAAGAGATTATATTTGCAAGCTGTTTTATGAGCCCTGCGCTTTTGTAAGAGTTTACTGGCCCCATAGCAGAAACTGCACTTTGCTTATGCTGTCTATCAGTGATAGCTGCAGGCCAGGTACCATTCGTCTTGTCCTCCAACCATAAAATGCTAACATCTGACAGGGGACTGGGTTGGAGAGTTGTGAGGAGAGGGTTTTCGAGAGATGAATCCAATAATTTGTTATTAAAAAAAGCAGGCAACATTTAAATTTTAAAGTTGATCTGGTACAAATCTACTTTGCAGTCTGAAAAGCTGATAAGTATCCACTGAAAGTTTTATATTAATTACTCTTGTCTATGCTTGAACTCTTCTCTGGCAACATACAAGACAGTTTCATTTGTCTGTAGGTTCTGTTCCTTTTGAGATTGATCTGGTGGTTCAAAGCCAGCCCTGTTTTACTCTTCAGCTTTTATGTAACTCTTCAACTAGTTCTTTAGTCCACAGTTAGTCTACAGTTATTTCTGTGTTAGTATTGCCCGGAATATCTTTGCACAATTAGAAATCGTTGTACATAACAGTTGGTTTCCTCCAAAGAGGAATGTGTGTGAAATTGTGAAGTTATTCGGACTGCTTTTTATTTGATATATGAGTATTTTATTCAGTATGCAATTATCAAGTCTTTGACAAATTAGAAATGTTACTACTGAGGTATCAGAACTTAAAAACAGCAGTTTCTGTGCTTGCTTTCATAGAACACTTGTGAAATCTGTAGTTCTCGAGTGCCTGCTATGTAGGCAGTGTGTGGGATAGTAAATCATGAGAGTAATTTAAAGTAAGGCTTTTGCTGACATTTTTTCAAATTATGAAAATACTTTCTTTAATTGTTTTTGAACATGGACATGCTTCATTTGAAAAGAAAATGAAAGCAGCTTGCAGAGCTAAACATTGTTTTAGCTCTTTCTTAAATTTTTTTGAACTTTGATACCCCTACTCAGTTTCTTCAAAGTACCATACGTGCAATTGATCTGTTAAGTGCTTGGGGTTTTTTTGAAGACATTTGCACATGAAGAAGCATCAAGTTTTGTCTCTGTTTCCAAAGCTGGAAGTTGTCTTCAAAGAAAAACGGCAATACAGATCAGTGTTTCTTGCTTAGCTAAGTTAGAGTTTATGCTGTGAAGGGTGTCACAGGGTTAGTTATGTGCCTGAACTGAGTTCACTGAATTCCCGGAGTGCTGTTATAACTCATGCTGGATCGAGGTAAACAACTTCTTTGGATACCACCAATAGTTGTCAAAGTGTTGAGGTGTAAAGGTAAAGCCTAATTACTTTGAGAGAGACGACTTTACAGATTTTAGTACGGTCAGTAGGGGAAACATGGTTCTTCAGACTCCTTGTTAAGTTGTGCTGATTAAAGTTGGACATTGCTTTCACACTTGGTTTATTTGCAAAATGAAGCATAAGGATCTGCCTTTCTGGCAAGCAGGTATAATAAGAGCATTAGACTTAGATCATGTTATATTGAATTATATCAATGAATTTTTTTAAGAAAATGCTATGCTTTAAATGGGATTTTCATCAGATATGTTGTCCTCTGATTTTCCTTAGTGGGGAGCTCCTGTGGTATCACAAAGGACATCAGGTGCCAAGAGAGATGAAAATACTCATCAATTATTCAAGCCTCACTCTACTGAAGAGCAGATGACTTAATAGTTAACTTACTTTCATTTAAAACTAAGCAATCAAAAAATCCCCACCATTCCTTCAAATCTGAAACTGATACACTGCTGCTTTTCTGGTTAGAGCAACTCTGCCATCTCTTTCTGTTAACGTATTTTTATATTATTCATAATTATTTTTATATTACTGTCTGAGCCAGTAAGGCTCTCAGCATTAAATTCATTGGCAGTAGTGAAGCTGAAATCAAGTATCACACTGATGTAGTACTAGAAACAATAAATAGTATTTTTACTAAATAATAGAGTAATATACATTCAAGGCTGTCTGCATTTGGACAGGGTTTGGTTGTGGCAGTATGGCTATCTTTGACATTTTATATCCATCTGTCACATGAAATGCTTAATACTGCTTGCTCCTGAGTAATATTTTCTAAAACAGTTCTCATTTTGTTGTAAAGAACTTATTCACACTGATGTAAAGGAAGGGACGTTTTTTATCCATGTAGATTTGCATCTATAAGAAGACCTGGCTGAGCTCTGCATTCTGGAATACAAAAATTGTCAATCTCTTTTCAGTATGGGACAGTGAGTAAGGTGTCATTTTCTGACAGATTTTGAAGGATTATTATCAAACTGCGGACATTTTAGCATTAAGTAAAAGCAAATAAAAAAAAAACATCAAAACACTTTCCCCAATAAAAAGAAGAGAAAAAATAAAAGGAAGAACAACAGCAAAAAAACCTGTTTCTATTTTGCAGTTGATAAAGTAGTAAAAAAAGAGAATGCATCTTCCAGGAGCTCATTGTTAATGCTAGGTACACTAATGAATTGCCTTTTTTTTTTTTTTTGTATGTATTATGAATGTTTATGATTGTGTTACTAAAAGAACTTTTATGAGGATTCTAGATGTTTGACACAATTTAGTACTAACACCGTAGTGGAAGATGGATATCCAACTGAGGAAAAATTGAGTCAAATGCATATTACATAGTAATTATGATCTTATGACCAGCCCTGACACTGACCTGCTCAGTTAATCAAATATGGTAAATTTCTAAACAGCACTTCACAAGGTAATGTAATCACCTGTGTCCCTGGAAAGGTGATGGAACAACTTGTTCCGGATATCCTCTCCAAGCAATTGGAAGAGAAGGTTATCAGGTGTGGTCAGCATGGATTCACCAAGGGAGGATCATGTTTGACCAACATAGTAGCCTTGTGTGACTGGCTGGGGAGAGCAGAGGATGTTCTGTACCTTGACTTCAGCAAAGCGTTAGACACAGTGTGCCCACAACATCCGTGTTAGGAAACTTAGAAAGTGTGAGATAGATGAGTGGACGGTGAGGTGGATTGAGAACTGGCTGACTGGCAGAGCTCTGAGTGTTGTCATCAGTGGTGCAGAGTCTGATTGGAGGCCTGTAGCTAGTGGTGTTCCCCAGGGGTCAGTGCTGGGTCTCGTCTTGTTCAACATCTTCATCAATGACCTGAATGAAGAGGGAGAGTCCACCCTCGGCAGGTTTGCTGATGATACAAAGCTGGGAGCAGTGGCTGACATACTGGAAGGCTGTGCTTTCATTTAACAAGACCTGGACAGACTGGAGAGTTGGGCAGGGAGGAACCTGATAAAGTTTAACGAGAACAAGAGTAGACTCTTGCATTTAGGGAGGAATAACCGCATGCATCAGTACAGGTTATGGGCTGACCTGCTGGAGAGGAGCTCTGTGGAGAAGGACTCAGGTGCTCTGGTGGCAACAGAATGGCCGTGAGCCATCAGTGTGCCCTTGTGGCCAAGAAGGCTTATGGTATACTGGAGGGGATTAAAAAGAGCGTGGGCAGGAGGATGAGGGAGGTGATCCTCCCCCATACTCTGCTCTGGTGGGGCCACATTTAGACTACTGTGTCCAGTTCTGGGCTTTCCAGTTCAAAAAAGATAGGAATCTCCTAGAAAGAGTGTGACGGAGGGTCACAAAGATGGTAGAGGACATGGTGCATCTCCTGTAGGAGAAAAGAGTAAATAACATGGATATGTTCAGCCTGGGGAGAAGAAGTTTGAGAAGGGGTCTGATAAATGTTTATAAATATCTAAAGGGAGGTGGGAGACAAATGAATGAGGCCAGGCTGTAGTGTAGGACAAGGAGCAATGGCCTAAAACTTGAACAAAGGAAGTTCCATACAAGCATGCAGAAGAACTTCTTTATGGTAAGGGTGACAGAGCTCTGAAACAGGTTGCCCAGAGTTTGTGGAGTCTCCCTCTAGAGATATTCAGGACCCATCTGGATGCCCACCTGTGCAACCTATTGCAGGGTACCTGCTTTAGCAGGGGATTGGACTTTATGATCTTACGATGTCCCTTCCAACCCCTGCGATTCTGTGATTCATATCCTGTAGTAGTAATACTTATTAACTCCAAAATTCTTCTTAAGTAGAGGAGTATAATAGGGTAGTTTGCTTTTTCTTAAATGAGGCGTCTAGCGTTCCGTGATTCTTGGAAGTGATGCACGGGTCTTGCCTACTCCAGTGAGAGAATTATTCCAAAATCTGTCATATTGTCAAAATGTGTAGTACTTATTAGCAGTTTGTAGAGGTTAGTGATCACTGTTTTTGCCTACATTTGTGTAAAGTACTGTTTCCTGTTTATATTAACATACTTTTATTGAATTTCTGTGGCAGCTCAGAATAAGAACTATTGCTGCACTGTAGTTAGTGATATGTTTATCAAAACCAAGCCTTTAACTTGGACATTAGGTAAAGAGAGCATAAACCAGTCTTAGGCAGAAGTTGACAGTTACTTTATTCCATAGCAACGTAATTCTACAGTGTACTAGCTTCTGTTGGTGATAACAGTCATTGTGCTATGTATTGGAAGAAAGGAAATCTAGCCACATCAATTGCAGTGCTGGGGAGGATGTGGGACAACTCTAGTCTGACAAATAGTTCAAAGCTGGCTTGAGCCTGTCATGATGCTAAATATTTTGTTTAACCTACCAGGAGGAACCTTCCAAATGGAACATTATACAATAGTGAAAGTACAGAATATTTTATTAGTCTTCAAAGGGTATTTAAGTTGGAACACAGCTCTAGAAGTCGTCAGTTTCAGTTCTTGGCTCAAAGTCAAGTTAGCATCAAAATTATTTGAGGTTGCTTAGGGCCTTATCCAGTTGCATCTTGAAGATCTACAAGGCCGAGTTTGTACTTCCTGTACAGACAGTATGTTCCAGTGCTTAACAGCTTCCACTGGAATAGTCCCATTTTCACAACATGCTACCCACATCTCTAGAATAACGTATGCTGAAGCCTTGTATTTGCTTCATGCCTTTTTGTTGTTGAGAAGTTTGGTTCTGTGTTCAACTGTCTTAAGTGGCTTTATGGAGGAGAAAAAAGATTAGATCCCTCCAGCAGTCTTTTCAAGCTTAAATAGCCCTCTTGTTGTAGCTTATCCTTGTATGCCATATAAACCAGTCCCTTATTCATATAAGTGATGTGCTACTGTTTTTTTGTCTCATTAATCTCATTTTTGGGGTGCTGAAGAGAAGCACAAGAGGTGCTGAGATGCAGCCTCATGGATGCTGACAGCTCAGTTGCCTAACTTCTTGAGTATCCTTTGAATAAGCAAACACCTTTGTTCTCTCAACACTTACACAACTCCTGACCTCTAAAATGGATATTGTCTTAAGTAATGACTTAATGTAAGTGTATTTTGTCCTGATTTTCTGGTCAACATGAAGATGTTAAGTAGTGTTAACCAAAAATCAGCTCCTGAAGATTACCACTTGTAACTAGCTTGCAGTAGGATTGGCCACTAACCTTTTCATTTGTCTGCCTAGGTCGTGTTTTAGACATCTTGAAATCATTATTTATTCAATGTGGTACAAGGATACTACTGTAGATGACATTGAAAGTCCTGCTAGAGGCACAGTGAATGATATAATTGGTGTTCTACATCCGTAGGGCCAGCTGTTTCCACATTAAAGCATTACCAAGTCATGTTCAGTTGATAAATCCTTCCTCGTGTTTGCCAGTCATGGTCTTGCCCTTCAAGGACCTGGAAATGACTTCCAGGAATATTTGCTGTATCATTAGTCTGAGGAACAAGGTGAAGCTGACTGCCCCTTTTTTTTAAAAGGTGAATGCAGCCTTTAACAGTGACTTCTTATGGTCACAGTGACCTCTACAGTGTTATAGAGTTTTCTTTGGTCATATTGGAATTGGACAATTGGAGATCTGTTTGAATTTAGAAACACCAGCAGGCTGTGTGAAATGTATTGTTCGCTTGCACAAAAAGAAGAACAAAGACTTTCCAGAGTTGAGTGATTTCTTGTCAAAATATCTCAATTTTGAAACTTAGCTAGAGGCACTTAGGTTTTTATATTAAAAATAATTTGTAATGTATTTGGAGCCATTGACGTTTTTTGTATTGGTTAGGTATTTGAAGTGTAGAAACATAAATTAAATGTGTTCTCAAAGATGAGCAAAATGTGATGAATTTCCATTTATTTTTCAGGAGCTGGTGAATCAGGGAAAAGCACAATTGTCAAACAAATGAAGTAAGTATAGTAAAATACAATCATAGAAAGACGTTTTTTTATTTGAATAGAGAATTTATTTTTTTTCCTTTCGTAGGATTATCCATGAAGCTGGTTATTCAGAAGAAGAATGTAAACAGTACAAAGCTGTTGTCTACAGTAACACCATTCAGTCAATTATTGCTATCATTAGAGCAATGGGGAGGTTGAAGATAGACTTTGGTGATCCAACCAGGGCTGTGAGTATTGAAGTAAACATGCGCATATACTGTTGAAATATCCATTCTTTTTCAGTTTCTATCCATTGTTATTTCCTGGAAAAACGTCTTCGTATCCAACAATCTTTGTAGGCTAGAAGGTTTGATAAAGAGGAAGTATCATTTTGTTTTCTACACAGTGAAGTGCTCTACTGAGCAATCAGCTCTGGGTTGATTCATGACAACTATTTTGTTTAGATGCAGTTCTCCAAATTCTATGTAAATCTGAGTCTTAGGAATATTTTGAAAAATAATAAGCTCTGTAGTCATACTTCTTAATGTTTGCTTACGGGCTGCTTTAATTCCTTCAAGATGAGCATCTTCGCTTTCCTTGAAAAACGCAGATTAAACAGGTAGGCGTCTAGCTGTTCTCCACACTTCTCAGTTGAGTCACAGACACAGTAGTGCCTTAAACATTTTCGCCTCTAGGCCAGATCCAGTTTCATACTGAATTCTAGTGTGGATGACTCTACTGTACTGTAAGGCACAGGCATAGTGCTGCTGCTGGTACTCAAATTTTTTCATGATAGCACATGAATTAAGGATTTTTCCCAAGAAAGTAGTTGCCCATTTCCAGGCTTTCTTGTACATTTTTCATCTCATCCACTTATTGGAGCCAGTCTGCTGAACTGATCTTTTTGCTTATCACTTCACGATTTCTAACTCTGTACTCTTATTTGTGGTGAATCTGATTGTGTCCCTGTCTGATCGGGAGGATAGATGCTGTCTGTAAAATGTAGATACGTTTATGTACATATGTTAATTCTATCTGAAACCTGCTTAATTGTAAATGAACTATGTAGATTGCTCTGAAAGTAATGCCTCCCATTTGTTTCCATGGAAACTACAACAGGTACATAGAGCACAATAACACTATTTGATAGAGCAAATTCTCGTTTATAAAACACTGTTTTTCAGCAGTCACCACTATGAGCTGTGCATTTTTGTCAGCAGTGAACAAGAGGCTACATGCCACACTTGTAAAAATCTGCATGGTTGTTCGTAACATGGCTTGCCTTTCACGTTACTGTCACTACTGCTGAAATGCACCACCCACCGCCTGCCTTACTGTACTCACATCCACCGTTTGGTCTCCATAGATATTCAGCAAGCACTGATGAATGTCAGTGGGTGCAGTTTTTCCACATGAATTTAATCACACACCTTTGCTTCATACACACTTCCATGTCAGACACCATTTTGTCAGACTTCCTCTCTGCTACCATCTGTCTCATGGCAACAAGGTGTAATGGAATGTGGATGGGAAGGTTCAACCTCTACTGCCATACCATCACCATCCGCCTCTGACATCATGGGCCAATATAGTAAAATAAGAGGCATTACTTTTGGAGCAGCCTTTCTCTCACTTTGTTTTCATGTTTTCTGTTGTCTTACCTCGAGACCAAAGATTTTCAGGGCAGAAGCAGTGAGTTAATGCATATTAATTCATTTGTATAGTGAAGCCCTCTTTGATGTCTGACAGTTAATGCTGGAAAAGGGTGAACGGTATATTCCTGTTACTAAACACAAAGTAAAAGAAAATGGAGGAGAGCGTAAGTGTAGATTTTATCAGATAAAAGGACTGACAAGAAGATCTGAAAATGTTCTATGTATGATATGAATTTGAACTGATTTGAATTTTTCAACTTCAGAGAACTATATAACTGAATGCAAACTTCAGTCAGGGATAATAGTGAAATAGCTATCTATTCCCCAGCACTTAGACAGGTCTTGGTGATCTGTGTTCTTTTTACAGAGCAGCATTGCTATTGAAAGTAAGTATTAGACTTTAATTTCAAAATGAGAAATTTAAAAAGGAATCCAGAGCTTGTGGGACACAAGTCTACCTTTTTAGAAAATATATGCATGTTCCTCAATGTATTAAATATAGGCTTTTAAATTTTGTTTTTGTTACCATTTCTATGGTAGAAAAAATGTGCAAAATTGCAGTGTCCTGAGGAAAACTGCTATTCAGACTCTTTGTTATTTTTTTGAATGGAATTATTGGAGATTTTACTCCGAATAAAATAAGTCTGTTTGGAAAATTACGTGCTCTTCTCTTGTCAGAATAGTGGCAAAGTAACAAGTTGAATATTTTTTTTTGTGAAATTACTGAATCAGGAGAGCACAAGTTGTACCAGGAATGTCAGTAATGGTGCATCCCAGGATTAGCATACCTTTCTTTATCCTTTGGAACATTTCCATACCAAAACAGAATCCATATTTTGAGAGACATTTAGTGAATATGCTTTAAATGAGAATGGACTACCTTCAAAACATGAGATTAGTTGCAATTATCCTCAGAAAAGGCTAAATGAATTTCTGTAAAGTATCTCATTTATGGAATCTTACATAAAAATAGTGAGTCCTTGAGAGGAAGGAGCCCTTGTGCAGTATGATTAAAGGAAAGCATCTGGCATTCGTTAATAATGAAAATAGGACTCAATTATTATGTGCTACCTCATTTGTGGCATCTGTGTGCTTGCCTTCTGTAGAAAAGGGACGTGGGGGTTAACAGATGCCACTTAACAGAACTTAATTTGCTTCCTGCCCCTTCTTGTTACTCCCTCTTATATCCTCCCAATAAAAAACAAACACAATCTTAGAACACGTAGAGATTAGAGCTGTTTCAAAAAGAGTAAGTTTTCTGTATTTAAAAGTCAGACTGTAGCAGATGTGAAATGACGTTTTAAGTTCATGATAAGACAGACTTGCAGTTTCTAGTATGGATCTGCTGCTTCTATCAATTGTAGATTGGCGTTTTCATCCAGAAACAATATTCAATACCGCAGTTGCCATTCATGTTTCTTCTAAGCAAGCATGTTGCTTAAACTACAGTATAAGAGATCTACTTATCTTGCTCTTTGATCTTTACTGCTCTATTTTTTATGTAATTATTAGCGCAATCCACTGAACTTTTACTAGCTGCCCACAGTTTGCCAAGTGTATGTATTGTAATCAGCGTACTGTTTTATGTTTGTTAAATATTCGTTTTTAGATTTGGAGCTTTCTCAGGATGATGTATCAGTTACCTATTTGTTCATATGTATAGCTACATGTGTACTGTTATGGTTTAACCCAGGAGCTAATCACCAAACAGCCATTTCACTCAGTCCCCTGCCTCCTGTGAGATGAGGTAGAGAATTAGAGAAAAAACAAAGTGGAACTCGGGTTGAGATAAAAACTGAGACAGAAAAGGATGGTATACATATATTTACAAAACAAGTCATGAACAGTGCAATTGCTCATTACCCACAGACTAATGTCCAGCTGGTCTGCAAGCAGAGGCTGTCTCCCCTGAGCAGCTCTTCACTGTTATGTAGATTTTTTTTGCATGATGTCATATGGTATGGAATATCCATTTGGCCATTTTAGTCCTGAGTTTAGTTCTCTCCCAGCTCTTTGGCCAGGCTATATGAAAAGCTGAAAGGTTCTTGGCTCTACGCTGCACTGCTCAGCAGCAACTAAAACATTGGTGTGTTATCAACATTGCTTTTTTTCCTAAAGCCAAAACATAGCACCATCCCAGACACTATGAGGAAAATCAACTCTGTCTCTACAGAAACCAGGACATGTACACACAGATACATACAAATATCTTCAAATCTGCCTTGAGTTGAGTAAAGAGCAAACTTTTTGTTTCCAAGCTGTGAATATTTAAGCCTACAGTAGGCAGTCTTTTGAACAATCGTTACTTTCCATGCTTATGCTAAAATGTTATCTTCATATAACAGGAAAGATGATAGAACCTCTTTTTTTTCTACAGATTTGTGTCATATCTACACTTACAGTTCTGTGAGAATAACTTTACAACATTGCAGTTTGAATCCTCTTCACTCTTGAAATACTTTCAGTTCCTAGTTGATGTACCTAAGCCCCTCTCTTTCCTCCTTCCTCTGTTTTAATATCATCTCCTCTTTCTTTCATTTATTGAACAAACAGTATGTGTTGTGGGTAGTAGTTACAAGCCACAAGTATGCTGATTTTGCTGACATACCGTTTCAGTAGATCACATACAACGGGTAACTAATGTCAGTCAGCTATCTTCTGAAGAGAACCAGTGTGCAAATCTGTTTCCTCTATCCAGCTGCTATCTTCTTTTTCCAGTACCTTACAGATTTAACATTTCTAGTCCCTTACCTGAGTTAAAATTGGGCAAGTTAGACAACTGTTCAAGTTCTGTTAAAGCTGAGACTGGCTCGTGGATTGATATCCTACAGGATGTCTCACTTTCATAGGCAGTCATTATATAAATGCTGTTTTTCTTTAAAAAAAACAAAACAAAACAAAAAAAAACCAAAAAAAAAAAAACCAAAAAAAAAACCACCTTGATTATTCCTAGACTTGTAGTTACCAAGAAAACTTGGTCTCTGTAGAGTAATTAAGGTAATGAATATTTTAACTATTTTATCTGGAAAAGTTTTAAGGGCATTTCTCTTTACTAGTGAATGATCATTTTTAACTTTCAGACAAGTTGTTTTTTGAAGTTGAAGTGATTAATATGTATTGTGCAGTCAGTATACATCTGCATATCTGAAGGTTCTAATATGCGCTGTAACTGTTCTGTTCAGTTTGAGGGGTTGTGACAATAAAATAAGGTTAATGTTAGACTTCAGCACAAAATGTACAAAATATTTCCATTTATAGAAGCTCAGTTCAAGTGGTAAACTGATCAGAATTTTTATCAGCTGATGTGAAATTTCTCTGAACTTGTCTTTCTCTGTTGAAAAGTGTGGGAAGTAGTATGCTGTATAGGGTAGTAATTGCTTTCCTTTGCATTTTTTGGTTGGTTATAATCATGTATGCCAGGTTAAGTAACTCATTCCTTTGCTGAATGCAATTCTTATTCTTAGGTGGTAGGGTAACTTAATATAACTTATTGTATTTCTCAATGTTTATCTCTCCACTTTCTGTTTTCATGCTAAAGGATGATGCTCGTCAACTCTTTGTGTTAGCTGGAGCAGCAGAGGAAGGATTTATGACTGCAGAGCTTGCTGGTGTTATCAAAAGACTATGGAAAGACAGTGGAGTACAAGCTTGTTTCAACAGATCTAGAGAATACCAGCTTAATGACTCTGCTGCCTAGTAAGTACTGTGTGACGTACAAGGCTCTCTTTTGGTTTGTAAGTAGTAGCTAAAAGAATTTAAGAGAAATGTAACCTTTTAAGTAATTCTGCTCCCACGTAGGTGGAAAATCTAGAAATAACTAGATGAAGATATTATCTACTTGGGTCAGAATGCTAGACACAACCTTTGAGAACAGAGAGGAAGAGATGTGGTGTATTACTATGAATTTAAATAATATTCTGATCAGTTGTTAGATTATTTCGAAGAAAAAAAATGCTTTAAGAAGCTTTAGTATTTTCTGTAGCATTTTTATTACAAAATGGTGACTCAGTTACCTGTTCAGTATCAGAACATGTCCAGGAAGCATGACTAATTGATGTGAATCTGTATTACAGAAACTCTAATTCCATGTTCATAATCAAATTTCTCCTACAAAATTCTCCAGCAAAATTCAAATTGCCACATTTTCTTTGTTAACATACAGTATTTATTAGACATGTAGAGTAAAGGTAACAATCAAGCGGTGTTTTCTGTGCTAGGATACTTTAAAAAATAATAATAAAAAAAAGTTAGGAATCCAAGGTGTGAGGAATAGGATATGATGGCAACAAGTAAGGGTAGGTCAGTCAAGAAACATGATCAATTACAAGAGAAGGAAGATGATAGAGTGGTGTGACAGTTGTTATTCTGCAGGACAATTTTGGTTCCCAGTTGTTTTGTAGTGTTTGAATTTGTTTTTTACATTCCTTTAAAATATGCTACTTCTGTTCTTTAGAAGAACTGTATATCAGTAATCAACATACAGGTAAAGTACAGTGAGATGACTACAGCTGGAGTAATGTAATGAAAGGCACACTTAATGAATAGAAATGTGATAAAACTGTGTGGAAATAACACATTTCCAGCATGATTGTTACTTTGTTTGCTGGACTTGTTGAGATGAGCTCCCAGTGACAGATCTCTTGACTTAAACAATAATAGCACAAGTATATAAACTGCCTTCAGTATGGAGCACTTCATTTAGAGGATCACTTACTTTCCTCTAGTAACCTCTGCTGTTTTGTTTTGTTGTTTTAGATAAATTTCACCTCCAATTTCGCAATAAAACTAGTGTTTTAGACATACAGTTGTATCCTGAAAATTGCTAAATTTTGATTACACATAAAGAACTTTTAATATCTTCTCTATTCACTATGTGGAAAGCACAAATAAGATTTGTATCGTTTTTAGAAACACTGGGCTTCTTGGTGTGCATCACAATAGTTTTGGAAATGAGAGCTTACTATTGTAAAAATATGTGCAATTACAAATTCTCAGTAGAAAATTACTGATCATGTATTTAGTATTGTTCTAAAACATATATTAATTCTGCCTAAAATACTGAGTTGTTCTCTTCACAACTGTTGTCTGTTCCAGAGTAAATTGGGTTTTAGTTGCAGTGCAAAGTAAATTATGGCTCGGTAGGAAGTTACAAGGGTGAAACTGTTAATGCAGAGAACATTGTTAAATGTAGAACCATGTTTAAGTATAGAACCATGTTTGCATTGTGGGATTTCAGAATAATAATTCTTTGTAGTAGAATCCATTGTACAAATTTCCTTCTGGAATGAAAGTGTCTCTAAAACTTTATTTCAAAAAATAAGTGGAAAATTAAGAGGAAAATAATCTATCTAATCTTTTATCTCAGGGAAAATTGTTCATATAAAAGTCATGTACAGTGTAATGAATGGACCTAGGACTTGTGTAATTCTTTGCAATTATCTAATTACTATTTTATGAATAACTGAATGCAGTATTTATTTTTACCTTCAGTTACTTGAATGACTTGGACAGGATAGCACAAACAAGCTACATTCCAACTCAGCAGGATGTTCTCAGGACTAGAGTGAAAACTACAGGAATAGTGGAAACTCATTTTACTTTCAAAGATCTTCATTTTAAGTATGTAAATTATTCTGCATGTTTACCTGTTAACAGCTTCTGTAGAGTTCTCATAGATGGACTTCTAGTGATGCAATTTAATAAATTTGTCTAACTATAACTAGTTTATTATTTTTCTTTTTGCTGGAAAATTTCTTCATGCTTGACTCAGTTTTCTGAAGGCATATGGGAGTTGTTTGAATTTCTGCAATATCTCAGAATAAATATGGCAATATTAAGTGATAAATGCTTTTGTTTTTATTTGAAGCTTTTTGTAAGGACTATTTTCTGTGTAAATCAAATCTTGAAATATTCGATCTTATACTGAGTTGACATGTAGCTGTTCTTCCAGTTGGAGACTTGGAGATTTAAAAATGTTTGTTGCTCTGGTTATGAAACAACAAATCCTTCTTCCTGGAGAACTGAATTCAAAACTATTTGGTATTCAACCATTTTATGCCCAAAGACATTCATTATGGAAGTGTAGGATAATGTAAATGTGACATTATTGTATCTACTCCTTACTCGGAAAAATGAGAGGGAAGCTCAGTAAAACTCTCATTGCTTGCATATTTTAGATTGTGTGGAGATAGTTGTCAGCACATCTATACAGTATATTTGTTTAGTGTCTTCACAGAAAACATTGTTTTAAATCTATGTACTGTAATATTGATGCTTCAGGATCATCAGTTCTGTAGAAAATACATTTGGAAATATATTAGAAAGTACATTTTGGCAGGATTTACTTATTTTAGGAGTTTCAGTGTACATTTTTTTTTATCCCTAAAATAATAGGTGTTAAAAGATTCTAAGGAATCCATTTCATTTTCATGTTCTTACAGGAATAATCTTGAAGAGATTTCTAAAAATGCGTTATTCTACTGTAGAACACTGTAAGTGAGCATTATCACTTGCAAGCAGAAGACCTTATTAGAGGTCATAATGTTTGTGAATAGATTTTGATCAGAAAGTCAAGGGACTGTCTTTACCCTTCTTTTGATTCATTCTCTACTTCTTTTTACTTTTTTTTTTGTTTAATAGAAAGAAGCAGAACATGTCAAACCTGGGAACACTAGCTTTGAAAAACATAAAGTGCTAATGAAATACCTTGCACAAGTTCTTAAATTTCTATGAAGAAAGGTTGAGGGAACTGGGCTTGTTTAGCTTGGAGAAGAGAAGGCGCCAGGGAGACCTCATTGTGGCCTTCCAATACTTGAAGGGAGCTTATAAACAGGAGGGGGTGCGGCTGTGTACATGGGTTGGTAGTGATAGGACAAGGAGGAATGGTTTTAAACTAAGACAGGTTAGGTTTAAGTTAGATATTAGGAGGAAGTTTTTCACACAGAGGGTGGTGAGGCACTGGAACAGGTTGCCCAGGGGGGTTGTGGATGCCCCGTCCCTGGAGGCATTCAAGGCCAGGCTGGACATGGCTCTGGGCAGCCTGGTCTAGTGGTTGGGGACCCTGCACACAGCAGGGGGGTTGAGACTAGATGATCATTATGGTCCTTTCAACCTAGGCCATTCTAAATTTGCACAGTTGCTGATAAACCATTCAGAAACCAACCCATATAGCTAAGGAACATAGATTAGCAGGGTGATGACTTGAAGAACCATCTGCAGTGCTTTAGACTTAGTTCAGTGAAGTAATTTGTCTTTATATGACAGTCACTGTGCAGTCTCACTGGAAATGTCTGCATTATTTAAATAAATGAAAGGGAAGGTCATTAAAGCATTTATTTAACAAAATCATCCTTTAGGTAGGGCGGGTAGATTCAGCTCTTACAAATCTTAATTCTTTCACTACTGCCTTGTATTTTTTTGTGGTTCACTGTAGACTGTAACTTACTGTGCATAAGAAAATACAGTTTTTTGAGTAGCCAGACTGCACTATGATTTCGAGTATTAAGGCAAAGGATGAGCTTGCACACCATACTCCCAGACTGTGAGGTGGAATCCGTAAAGCATCCAAGCTTCTCATTCTTTCAAAACTCTTTGAAATTTGTCTGCAGATCAGGCAGTTTCTGTCAGTGTCTTAGTGTGCTGGGACTGTGACCTAATAGACTTCTGTGTACACAAATAAGGCTTTCATGATAGATGCTGACCAAAGCGGATGGAACTGCTCTGTCCTCTGTTCTTTCTCTTCTGTCTTCTCCTTCCCATGTCAATATTTTTATACTTAGTGAATTCGAAACTTTTTCATGATAATGCTTAAAGAAGTTAAAATTACTCGGAAAGATCGCTGAAGACAAAAGTCAGGCCTCTCTTAAAAGAAATAATTGCATTTCCTTGTAACGAGGAGGAAAAATCCAATATTTGCATGGTATAATATTGGCTACCATAGCTAAGGAAGGCATATGGTGACCTTTTCACATTGTTTTCAAGCTGAAAGTAATAACAAGAATTTGAGACAAGACTCTTCTTTGTGTGGCAGGAAGGAGACAGATGGAAAAGGGCTGTGTTCTGTTTTGTTGAGAAAATTCAGCAATTTGCATCCATTTTAGGATAGCACAGTTGTCCCCGTATTTGGTTGCATGTTGTTGCTGTTGTTGTTTTTGTTGCTTGGTGGTTTTGTTTTCTTTTTTTTCTCAACTTAGTTCATTAAATCCAGGTTGCTATTTTTCTGGCGTGCAAAATACTTGAAGTTCAGTAAATAAAGATGTCTAATAAAACATTCAGTCTTTCAGATTCATTGTAGCTCAGATAAGTTAGGAAATAGCCATTAAATCTTTTAGATAGCAGAGAAAAGCAAATTCACATAAACCATGCTGACTTGCCGATCCTCTGCTGTTAAGGTCTTGTGTGTGGCCTTTTCCTATCACTTTGTTTCTGATAAGCTGGGAATTGAAAAGAAACACCTTTATAAGGTTAGTCATCCCACTTAACTGTATTTCCAAAAAGTTCCTTTATTAGAGGGGAAATTACTAGTCTTTCTTATTATTTGATGCCTATTCTGTCTTTTAAGAAGAGAATGTTGAAAATAATATTTACTGTCACTTAAAAAATAAAAATTCTATTTAAACATGGTCAGCTGAAAAGCTGATCAAACTACTATGTTGTTTAACAGAGATGAGCTGAAGCTCACAACAGCTTAGAGATGCTGGGCTAAATTTGAAAAACTGAGAATTGTATTTTATATATTCAGATTTGGATTCAGCATACAGAGATAACAAAAATGTATTTGTGTCCAACTTTCATAGTATAGCATTTTTTCAAGTACTAAACCAGAGTGAACTCTTGAATTGAAAGAATTTTGTATTGTTGACTTTTTATTACTAAGGACTATTCATTTGGGAAAAATATTGAAGAACTTTATGAAAGTTTGCATTTAGTTAAGCTAACTGTGTTTTTATTTTCTATGGGTTGCAATTAACTTTGTTAATGGAACTATTTGTAATAATACAATTTTTTTTAATAAGCAGTTTTATATAGCTTTCATATTACTTTCTCATGTTTTGTGAAATGTATAGGAAGACTTCTAAGTTCTCTATAACTTGAAGTTATTTCTTATACTGAGAAATGAAATTCTAGTAAATGTTGTAGATTTTATGCTGTTTTTCAAAATTCTGTGATCAGGCACAGCTGATGGTTTCAGATTTTATCACTTAATGTTCAGAAAGCTGGAAAATCCAAAGTTCATTTCCTGCTTTGTATTTCTGTTTTGCAGAATGTTTGATGTTGGAGGCCAAAGATCAGAGCGGAAGAAGTGGATTCATTGTTTTGAGGGTGTTACAGCAATTATTTTCTGTGTGGCATTAAGTGATTATGACTTGGTCTTGGCTGAAGATGAGGAAATGGCAAGTACCTTAATGCTGAAGAAAGGAATAGTTGTTAGAAACTAAATACATTGAAAGGAAAGCTGAATACCTTTTGCAGAATAAGAAGCTAAATACTCCTTCTATGAGATACATGGGCTTTTTGTAAAAGGTTTTGGAGAACTGATGATAGATTTCATGCTTTCAAGTTTCAAAAATAATTTCTTTATTCTCAGGAGTACTTTGAGATAAGTACTCTTTTCAGCTGTATTCTTTCATATATTTCAAATTATACATACATTAGTGAAGATGTCAATAATACATGTCCTAGTCTCTTTATGGATACTCAAAGTATCTAAGAAATTGGTTTGCTTATCTGTCTCTGCTGTGTTTTGTTACCCTTCCTCAGCCTTCAGTTTTTGTTTCATTATAAATGTTTTACTCCAACCTCTTTCCTTAGTTTCGGAAATCTTTCTTTTCTTTCTTTCTTTCTTTCTTCAAATCCCGTTCCATCCTTTCTCTTTCAAGATGTGACTTCTTCCACATCAGTGTGCACCGAGTATATGCTTCTTGTTATCTGGGTAGTCTATAGCGATGCTGATCTCTTGTGTGTAAATCATTAATGGACTTCTCTGTTCTTCCTCATGTTCTGTAGCTTCTTGTAAAATAGCTGAGGAGGAACGAAAAACAAAAACAGGAAAAAAAACCACTTTCAAGTTAAATCTAGTCAAAATAGATCGTATCTGCCATCTACTTAAATGTCTGGAAGAAGTGTCAGAGTACTTACGTATTGGATATTTTTTCTGCAGTGTTAAAATTAGGGTAACATTTTTATTTTTAATGAAACAAACCCAGCAGCCTTCTCATTTAATTCTCCAGTTCTGTAGAACTATTGTTTTTTCCTTAAACTGGCATCTTGACTGTGTGCAGAAGTGAATTGTCAGTTTTCAGAATATCTCATAAGTATCAGACAAATTCAGGTCACTTGGAGAGTTTTCTAGAATATAGTTATTGCAAAATGTGAAAACACACCAAAAGTTCCTAACAAACTAAAAAAGACAAACCTGGAAGTGGAGAAAAATAATATAGGGAAGTTGCTTAAGCTGTACTCATGTAATCATTTCATAGAATCATTTTAGTTGGAAAAGACCTTCAAGATTATCAAGTCCATTAAAGTGTTATTTGGCCACTGTGTATTTCCCTGTGGTAATATGTGATTCTGCAAACTGGAAACTCAGTTTTGTAACTTTTTTTGTTGTAACTAATCAAAAATATGTATCCTGATTTTACTTGTAAAGTCTGACAAAATACAATAAACTGTGTTTTTTTTTCCCCAAATTACAGAATCGAATGCATGAAAGCATGAAATTGTTTGACAGTATCTGCAACAATAAATGGTTCACAGACACTTCTATTATTCTGTTCCTGAACAAGAAAGATCTTTTTGAAGAAAAAATCAAGAGGAGTCCTCTCACTATTTGCTACCCTGAATATGCAGGTATTGGGAATGGGCAGATGTCAAGTAATTTTGGGTCAAATTATCTTATCTTTGATGAAAAAATTAGGAGGAATTTTATAACTCTAGGTGTGCAAAATATTTAAATAGCGTTTAATTTGGCAAGAAGTTCTTATGAATCATGAATAAAAGTGTTCTGAAGCCAGATGAATCTTCTTGACGAGATGAAATGATGGTGGTACACTGATAGCATTTAAATGTTCCTGTCATAGTGCTTGTCAGCCTACTCTGGTTAGCCTGTTCTTTATTCTGTATTCTGTTCTTTTCTTCTCAGATGTATTTTTTTTTCCCCTGGCAGGAATCCCTGAGGATACATGAGAGTTTTTTTGAAGGGAGCATATATACGTAGATGTTAGAAGAGGTGGCTTGTTCAGGAAATATATAACAAAAGACAGTTTTATGTAACAAGCCTTAGGCTTTTTATGTATCTTTTTCATTGAATATCTCGAATGAAGGAATCAAATATAGTCTATGTAATAAATATAAGTCATTAATGACTTGCTCCATCTACCACTGCAATAAATACTCTTCGTGGAGCACTTAGTTTTTATTATTAAAAATGCGTCCAGAAGGTTTCCTTCAACAAAATACAGGTGTTGTATTGTAAAGGAGTGGCTGTGAAATTATTTAGATCAACATACTCCTGTTCAGGTTTTAGTGATTGTTGCAGAGTAACTACTTCCTTCTTAGATACAATGTACATTTAGTTCTTCCTTTTTGAAACCTGCTCACTGAGCAATTTTTTCCTTCTAGGATCAAACACTTACGAAGAAGCAGCTGCTTACATTCAGTGTCAGTTTGAAGATCTTAACAAGAGAAAAGACACAAAGGAAATCTACACTCACTTCACATGTGCCACAGATACGAAAAATGTGCAGTTTGTTTTTGATGCTGTAACTGATGTCATTATTAAAAATAACCTTAAAGACTGTGGCCTCTTCTAAGAACAGACAAGACGTTGTTAAATGGTAAATTACGTGCCTGAAAAAAGGACTTAGGCATTTGGAATAAGCCCATGTTGTGTGAAACTTGCATAGATGTACTTAATTCTCTTTATTTTATTTTTAGGTTTGAAGAATGACTTCGCACAATTCTAATCTGGTTGATTTCAAGATGAAAGATACACAAAATACGTTGTGCTGAATGATAGATCAGTACTGTACTTGCCTGTTTTAACAGCTTTATTTATGTTTGTCTTGTAAATTTAAGTAATTAGGTAACACTGAGATGTCTTTTGACTGTATGTAAACTTGTAGTAATGTATTTGTATAAACGTTGAACAGAATTCTTTGGTAACTTGTCCTCTAAAATTTCTGTGGTTTATGAAGATGCTCTTAGAGGAGACAGACACTTTTTTTGCCTTTTGGTTATTTAAACATCTTGTAAAATTAATTTCTTTTTTTTTTTTAATCTAGAGGGTGCATGCTACTTTATTCTTTACTTTTTGTTGGTAATACTGTATATGGCACTAGCTTTTTGATATTTAAACAGCCTCATACACCTGCTCAGATTTAAAGAAACTTAACTAATAAAACTTGTTTTGTTGCCTTAGGTTTTGGAAAAAAAAAAAGTTTTTATAAATTCAGGTTGAATACAGAAAATATTTTTAAAACATAAGTGAAATCCACAGCTTATGAAAACTGGATTTGCAGTCTTTGCAGTGGAAATGTGACTATAAAGTTGAAATATTGAAGCTCATGGAAATGCAAAAAGGAAGTTGTTAAAAACACACTTGTAGAAATAAAAAAAAGAGTTTGAAACTAATCTTTACTCACTGGAGTGAATGGCAGTTTTTTTTAAAGACTTCAACAAAGGCTGGACTTCCGATTAATGTGATTTCTTTCTGCTTAGTAATTAAAATAATGTTATCCTTTAACTCTTTGATATCTTCTGGTAATCAAACTAAAACTAATTTGCTAATTTAATAACCGTAGAAGTATTAGGTTCTCTCACAAGACATGGCCCTGTATTTTCTTGTGTTAAAGCAATTTACTGTTGCTTATTAAAAAGAATCTTCAGTATATAGGATACGGTGACTTAGTGACTTTGAAGATGCTCATTCTTTAATTTAGTTACATTTAAAGTCTCGTACTTTCTTTTAAAAATGAGTTAAAGAACATGATTTTCTTCTGGTTATGCTTTCATTGTGTAATTTGCAATTTTAGGTATATATCATCCATTGCCTTATGATTTGTGCCAAAACTGATTTTTATACCTATTTTAAAATGAATAAGCTTCTATTTGTAAATAAGTTCCTGGATGGTTGTCTTAAATGTATGTCTTCTAGATAATACAGACGTACCAAACTTGGAAATATGATTTTCTATAATTGTTAGAATATTCCAGGCAGCTACAGTACACTGTAAGTTTTTTGAGAATCATTCTTTGAATCTGTTGCTATTTTTCTATATTAGCTTATTGTTCTTAGAAATGTTCAACCAAAATATTCAAATCATTGTTCTGTTATTTAATTTTTAATTGTGTATATGTTTCGTTAGGCCTCAGCTTCAGTAAAACTTTGATGCTTCCTTTGTTAGGTACAGAATTACTTAAATGCGTTTCAAATGAAAGTTTAGAAAGGAGTTTCTAATTTATTACTGGAGGTTGTTGAAATATTCATACATTGTGAGCTCTTTCAGCAGTTGTAGTAAGCAATCTGTATATCCTGGGCTGCTTTTAATTGTGCTTTACAGTTCTGGATATGTAACTGATTTTAAATTTCATTGAAAAACTTTGTGGAAATTGTATTTACACCTACGTTAAAGTTGGTTTTTGTACTTGATGTAAAAGAAAAATTGGGATTAATCAAATTACATGAATAAATTTAAATTTTGTGCCTTGCTTGAAAGAAATGTTCTTCCTTAAATGTGCTGATGGAAATCTTTCTGCATCCATCCTGTAGCCACAACTAGGTAGTAAAACTGAGAAGATAAAAAGTCAGGAGCCAATTCAAATGTTTTATGCCAGAAACAAAAATGAGCATAAACTTACATCTATCAATTCCTAAATATTTTTCCTCAACCACTGTTCCTGACATCTTCAATTTCAGAATTTTTGGAATTTCATAACTGTTGTTTTCTTAAATATTAATGTCTTAACCCAGAACAAAATTGTGAAATAGTTTTGTTTTTAAGTCCAGGAATATGAGCTTGTCTTTTGTAACTTGATGAGTTGACAACTGCTGTGTTTCCTTATAGATGCTCTGTAGTGGTCCTTTGTTTAGGTTTATAAATTGCCTGTATAACAACTTTTCATATTGAAGGCCAGATATAGCATTGACCACATCTGTTCAAAACTTTCCAAAACTGGGTTGTTGGTAAAAATTAATTTGTTATACTTAAGTTGAGGACTCCTTTATATATTGAAAATACTATGCTTAAAAGGGTGTTTTTTTAATGTTCTAAGAATTGTCTATGCTGATAGCAAGTACTTTGATTTTCTTCTGAGTTTGTATAGCTTCTTAGAGCCAAATTAATTTACCAATTTTGTTACCTAAGAAAACTGTTGATAGAAATCTCTTCTTTTTAGGTTGTAATTAGTTGATAATGATAAAATTCTAATATAAATATTTCCAGACTTACTTTTAACTGATCATATGACTTTGCCTGAGCTTCATGGATTTTAGTTATGTACTTCATTAGTATTAGCACGTGCTGCTGTGGACTTAGCTACCTTGGACAGAACTTTCTGAGGATCTTGTGTAACAGAGTTGATTCTTTTTTGTCATCCTAACCTAATCATCTAGGAAATGCTACAAGAAGGCTTAAAAGCAGTGGTGGGAGCTAGATGCTTATTTTCCACTCTTAAATGTTATGGGCCTCCACTCTATCTCTCCTTGATCAGTAGGCTCCTTCTCAGTTTTAAGTAAACAAAAAGGAGGAAATCCTGCTGATCTGAGGACAGTCTTGTGCCTCAGCAATCTGAGCCTCTGTTCTCTTCCAGTCCTTCATTCCTTGCATTTTTTCCATTCAAAGTATCCAGACGGACTGCTTTTTCTAGCAGTACACAGGGAACCTCCTTCTACTATCTCAGAATATTTCTTAAAATTATCTTAAATTATTCTCAATTTAATATGTGTATGGAATTACAGCCTGATGGAGGGTTCTCCAACAATACCAGGATCTTGTGAGCATATTGTCGCTTGTTGAAGTCTCAGCAAAACACAGCCATGATTAAATGTTCTTTTTAAGAAGGTCATTTTTGAGGGAATGGAGTTTGGAATATTTGGTATGTAGCTTTATGATGCCACCTACTGAATTTGGAATAAGTTTGTCATCAAATATAGTAACTTTTTAGTAACCAAAACAGGGTCCAGGGTCAGAATGGAGAGAGAGTAGTGTTTGCTGAATTTCAGTTCCCACTTCCATGTACACAATTAGCCTCTTCATTATTTAAATTCTACATAAAACCTTAGGGGGGGGAAAGAGATCAATCTGCAGCCTGCTGAACAGCGTGATTCAGCTAGTATGCATTTAGAATTGGGAAGAGTAAAAGAAGTTTCTTTTCCAAATCAAGCAAAAAGGAAACCCTGCCAAGACACTGAGTATCCTGCTGTGTGGAAGTCTCTTGAATCATATTTCATATTAATAACTAAGAGCCTTTGGGTCATAGAGTAATGGCAAGGTTGAAAATTTCAATTCCGTACCTCTTTCATTTTGAAAAAATAGCAGGTGCAACAAGAGGTTGTCTAGAGCTCATCCTTGGATAGTTCACAGCTTGTGAGAGTGCGCTCACAAGGAAGATGAGACTGTATGTTGAGTAACTTATTTACCAGTCATTACCTATATCAGAGCGTGTCTGCATTTTTTGCAAAAAACTTAGTTGACGTTAGGGGCTCTGAAAAACAGAAATCAAAATTCAAGTTGCAGAAGTCGAGAAACAACATTTCCAGCTCTGCATCTACAGGGTTCTGCCTGTCAAAGAGGCTTCTGATCGGGCTGTGTCTGACTTCAGAAACTAAAGATGGTTAAGACCAAATGCGTTGTCAGCAGAAGCCACTGCAGCCCCACAAAACTAGCTGTTCCCAGCTAACTTCTTCATTCTCCTTTCTCCTCTCTGTCCCTCCATTAATAGAGAATTTGGGGAAGTTTTGCCTGTGTGCTTTCCCACTCATGCAGGGGTCACACGAAGACTGTGCAGAATGGCTGTGGACTGCTGTCTGCAACAGTAATGGAGGAATATGTAGAATGATTAGATTAAGTGCGCTTAAAACTGCACGTATGTGTATGTTCAAAAGCATGAACAAAAGTCTAGGAAACAAACCTGAGCAAGAGAAGGATTTGTGAACATAGTTTAGTTTCTGAAGTCAGACACAGCCTGATCAGAAGACCGTGCAGTGTGACACACATGATCCCATACTTTTTACAAATAAGTGTCCTTATAAAAACATAGTTTTAATCCTCCATTCTAATACAAATGTTAATGGCAAAGAAAATACATTTTTTTGTTAGGTACTATGCATGGAAATGTGAGTGTGTTTAGTTGAATTATAAAGTTGTGGCTTTTAGATTCTGCCAGTATCTTTCCCAGCCAAGTTATGTTGCTTTGGCTTAAATGTCATTAGTTTGCCTCCCTTTTCTACTTCTTGCTTAGTTCTCTATGAAATTCTCAGTCTTTGGCTTTCTGACTCTTAAGGGATGGAAGAAAGTCATAAACTATATGATCTGCTGAGACTACAAGAACATTTTCAGTACGTTTGTAGTCATGGAGGCATAGGAGACTGAGGTTCTGGGAGAGCTTTAAAGAAAGTACTCTGTGATGAACTTGACAGCTGTATCCAATATTTGAAGAAAGCAGCTTTGTGAAAGTGATGTGGAATAAAGTTGCATCTGTTTTTGTTGAGTGGAGCTCTGAGTGTGAGGAGATAGGCTGAGGTATGTAGAGTTGCTCAGCTATGTACCTGTTCCCAGATGAGGCTGTCAGATGCACGTGCTTTAAAGCCAAGGAAGTGGCTTTAAATATTTAAATATTTAAACTTATAAATATTGAGGAAATACCCCTTTCTGCATTGCCGTCTAAGTATCAGGGTATTTTTGAGCCTGAAAAGTTTTGAGCTGCCTGCTACATTTGAGGGACGTGTCACTGCTGGCACTGATACTTGTTTAGGGCTTCTCTCCAGCTTGCCAGAACTGCGCAGTCAGGAATGAAGAGCAACTCAGCAAAAAGCAGTACACAAAGTACATAAGAGGCCCCTTTATTCTGCTGCAGGGGGAGAGTGGGGATGCTCCCTAGATAAGTGAATGGAGATTGCAGGGGGAGCTGCTCTTCTGTTTCTCGATGGTGTGTTTGAATGCTTTCAAGGCTTAATACAATTTTACAAGAAGTGATGGCAGCAGGAGAAAGTCGGTGTTTTATACACTGTTTCTTGAAACATTATGTCCTATCTAGATTCTTAGCCCTTGAAGATCTGTTTTCCTCTAGCTAAAAGCCGTGCCAAAAAGAGTAAATTGTTAATGTGGCTGCAGAGTGTGGTGTGCTAGTCTTAAACGAGGATTTTTCACAAACAGAATTTCTAGTGGTGTAGTAATACAAAGATTATCTAAATGATAAATCCAAAGGCTGTTGAATGAGTTGTATAATATTTTAAGTGTGGAGACAGGGATAAGATCCTGCATTTCACTTCGTTTTTCGCCAGCTAAGTCTGTGAAAGGAAGGTTAATGGAGCACTCAGAGAGCTCAGTGTGAGCCTTCTTGAGATCAGTGCTGAAATAGAGTGCTGCCATGGGCTGTAATGGAGGTGGGGTGAAGAATTTATGTCTTCTGTGGAGTTACAGTTCTTGTGGAACTTCATGGCCCTTTGCTGGAATCTGTGGTCACCTGTCTGCTGGCATGTGGTAGTGGGTGCTCTTAGCCTTTCACAAATGCAGGGTAGTTCATCGTGTTTTAAACAGTGAAACTTGTAAGAGCTGAGAAAGACATGATCACTAAGGAAATAATTTACAAAAATTTAGATTACGAAAGTTAGGTTACAAATGTTTGCATGCTTCCAGTAACACTTACACGCATGATCACGTTTTGCCTGCCTTTCAGAAACTAATTTATGAGGTGGATCTATGCTGGATTTTTGGCGGTAGCGCTTCGCGCTGTCGTACTTGACACAGAACTGAGGAGATGGTGGCACTCATCCAGCTGTGCGCTTCCTGTAGTCCAGCTGCAAGGCTGTTCAGCTGGCAACTGGGATACTGAGGTTTACGCAGTCTGATTTCTGAAGTGCATTTGAATGAGAGAAACATCCTAATGACTGGGCCAGTAGATACTCTGAAGTAATGACCTCCACCTTTTCTTGTTACATTTATTTTATTTTACTGTATAATGACTTCTTATTTCCACAAGGATTAGAATCTGTATGTATCAGTTACCAAACCTAATCATTCCTTTTTTGCATCAAGTTTTTGTACAAAGGCAACTTGCATAGAAGATCTCGGAGTAAAACATTTGCTTAGATACGAGCTCTGAATCAAAGCCGATGCTGAACTTAGTTGCCTGTGTCCTGATCAAGCATCCTAGCCAGCTGTACTGTGTTGCATAAGTTTACAGCTGTGTCCTCTCTGGTCACCTTTAACTGGTAACAAAATCATCCTTTTAGACGTTTTATTTTCCAGATGTCATCTTCCAGCAATCTATAACATACACTTCAATTTCAAAATAATTTATGAAATATTTTTGAAATTCCTAGCAAACAGGGAAGTTACATACAGAGCTTGCTTGAAGACTAATCTCGTCCTTTAGCTGTTTCTTTGTTGAGCTGCCTGGATTCAGCATGAGACTTTTGTTACAATGTATGTTTTTAGTCCTTGAATAGTTCTTGCAATTCTTTCCTGCCTCAGTTTCCAGTTCTCCTTGTGTATCTCGAATTGCAAAGCTATTTATAAGTGAAAAGAATTTAAAAGTGGAAAGCTGCTTCTTTCTTTTTTTTTTTTCATTTTCTTTTTTGTAGGATGGATGGGAGAAGAATACAAAATTAGTGTTCTACCAAAAAATACCAGTTAGAGTCATCTCAACAAGCTTCAGATTTTTCCATTCTGAAAGCATAAATATTGCTAGAGAGCACTGCAGGTTTTTGAGCAATTTTTAAAAAATAATACAGTTTGAAAGACAGGAAAACTCCATGCTATGAGACCAGAGAAAGATAGATGAAAATCAGAATACAGCATTCATTCTAGAATAATTCATTAATACGGAGGAAAGACCACCAATGAAACGGGACAGCAAGGTTTTGCTTAGACAGCAGAACTCTGCATTTCTGCAGGAAAGCAATGCTGCTTCCCCACAAGTCCCTTGCCTGATCTGATTTTAATTAAAGGTCCTCACTAACACTTTAATTTGCCTGATTCTCAACCATTTGCATGGGATTCAGCTCCAGAACCATGAGTGTTTACTACTGAGTTCAGAAGGGAGTTCCTAGGAAGTCAGGGCTCTTTTTGCCTTTAACCCTCATAGCTCCCCAAGGGTACTTTCATATTCTTAGGTGGGCATTGGCCCAGGAGGAATAAGTTGGACTTCTAGTGCAGATTCTTCTTAAGAATAGTTTTCTGGAAGTAAAATACTGTAGTTAATACATCTGTGCAGGCTTCTGTGCTTTAAACAGAACAACTTGGTGTTTCTACCATTTCATTATGCCTAAATAAGGTACATAGTTGGCCATTGTATCGGCCTAGCTCTTTACTTGTGTTCTAAGAAGGACTCACCTACTAATGTTGCAGCATTCTGCCCCTCTGCACTGAATTCTTTGAAAGAGGGAGGTGACAGAAGTGTGGTGAGAAGCTGACCATCTGCCATCATTTACCTTCCTGTATCTGTTAGTCTTTCAAATCTGATTTTACTGCTGTCAGCATGGAGGGCAACATACTCATGCAACAGCACAATCAACGTGCAGTTTGAGTCACAAAGATGAATTTGGTTCTCATACCAAAAGGTACAGATAATAGAGGAGCAAAAGCCAAAAAAATTGTACTCAGTGCTTCTGTGAGGCATGTGATTGGTTTTGCTTAATGGATTTTTGCTTTAGATCTCAGCTGGCCATGGATGGCTGCTGCATTGTGGAGGTTTTTCAGCTCAAAGGGCAGATAGTTTTGTGGCCATGGTATTCTGTAATGCTTTGACAAAAAATAATTCTGTCTTTGTTACGAAGTGTTCCATCATACCTCAGCCTCTATTCCAGAGCTGTGATCTGTGATAGATGGAAGAAGGTGCAAATATCCATCCTTCCACTGGTATGTTCTCATGGCCGTATTCTAGATCTAAGCATTTCAGTGGTCACATTCACAGATTTCCTTGTTTGTTTCTCATTTGTGTTTTCTTATTATTATTTGTTGCTCTGTTTTCTGTCTTCTCTGGCACTACAACCATGTTCAATGTATCAGGAAGAAAAAAAGCACAGGTACTTAACAGTCTTGGTGATACAATGGTTATTTTGGATTACAGTGATTAAATGTTTCCTCCAGAGTTTAGAAGTGTCATTTGTGTTTTCTGTTTTGGGACTCCACTTGAGGGTGTGGGGGCTTTTTCAGATTATTTTTAAATCTAGGCTGTCTGAAATCTCTCATCTTGGGATATTAGCTTGTGAAACACAGATTTTGGTAAAAGCTGAGTAGATTAATTAAACTGTGAGCCAGTGTATGTTTTCCACTTGCTTATTTTTTGCCCTCTATGTTCTTTTTGCCCTTTATGTACTGCCACGATAAGTGCACTTGCCAAGTAATGCATTTGATTTAGTGCTATTTTTTCATTATTTTTTATTAGCAGAGGTAAGTAACAGGAAAGGCAGTGAGTAGATCTTGGGGAAGAGGAAGCAGCTGGGGATGCCAGTGGCTATGGGATTTGTCGTAGCTGAAAAATAAGACTTTAACGTCTCTGTTGTGAATGCTATTATTAATGTTCTGGAGAGGAAGCAGATGGAAGGGGACTGTCAGTTCTATGCAGCGAGGAAAGATAAAGAATGAACCCTTTAAAAACAATATACAATCCTTACTAGTATGTCTGTTCCATAAGTGTCTCAACATGATGGTCACATGGGCGTACAGGCAGCCTCTTGCTGGCTGTGCAACTCCGGAGCTCCTTGCATATTTCATCAAAGAAGGTTTTGACATGTGCTTTTGAGCACTTGCTGGGTTGTGTTTTTAAGTGTTTTGTGCTCAACTATCATCTGTACCGTGGGTTTACAGTTCTGGCACTTTTAAAAGCGCAGTTCTCAGTCACTGTTGCCATGCTGATGGAGAAGGGTACCTCCTGGCTCTGCTGATGGTTTAATGGTGGCACCCCTAGGCAGTGGAGTACGAAGTGTGAAACCATGGAGCATTGACTGTATGAGTATTTAAAGAAATGCTGGTATTGGAGTGTTTGTGTTAGAGTCTTTCACATTTATCCTAAAGCAGGCAAACTCATCCTGAGTTGGAGTTGCCTGATCTTCTGGACAGCTTACTTGCTCTAACCAAGAGTATAAAATCCCCTTGGCTTTGTTTCCATAGATAATCATCAGAGGTGAACGACTTGGATTAGCATTTTGTAGAGACAATGCATGAGTAGAAAAGGATCACAGCTGATAGAGTCGGCAGCATGTGCAGTTCTTTCAATGACACTGTGATTTACCACTCAGACAAGATTTTCCTACAGTAAATAAGCTTGAGGGATTACCCTGGTCTTGAGAAGAATGTGAATCCTCTTTAGAAAAACAAGCATTCATCACACTTTATCCTGCAGTATTGCAATTTAGTGTCTTGTATTTAGGGTATTTTCCAGAAGAAAAACTGAAGTTCCTTTCTTCTGTTGGAAATCACATATTGTTACTAATCTGCTACTGAAAACAGAGACTGAAACTGATTTCAGTAGAATCTCTGAATAACCGTTTCCTCGTATATCTAATTCATTTTAATATTTTCTTACTTCAAGTTGCATTGTGAATCTGTGGTAGAACAAGTGAATATGAGACAATATTTCAGCCATACTCTCCAAAATGGCACTGTTATTCCTCAGTAATTTCTAAGGTCTGGTTCTCTGACCTGTAATACAGACAACGTATTTAGAGCTTAACTATCCCTATGGTTTGGAATGCTGCTGAACCTAACCTCTCTTTATAAAGGCATAGAATAAAACCCAAATCTTCCAAAGAGTAGGTTTGAACTAATTTTGAAAATAGATATATAACTTTTTGGGGGAGAAAACCTATGTTTATGTCCATTTAGAAAGCAAGTTTACCTGAACCTTATCTTAATCTTTTCATGTTTTCTCTGCCCCCAAAAATAGCTGACTTCAGATTAATTTCTCAGAAATATATTCTGTAACTTCAACTTTTGTGTGCTCCTTCAATCCAGAGGTAAGACAGTAAGTGTTATGTACGCATAGTTGCTTACAGTACAATCTTCCAGCAATCCTATTGAATAAAACTGAACCTCTTCTCAAGGATTCATAAAACTAACACTAAAAGCACATTGTAGCTGAAACTGAAATTGCCAGATCCATTCCAGCCTGAAATGCTTTTATATCCATTAGAGAAAAACAGAACACCCTGTGCACAACTTTAATATAAGAGGCAGCTGCGGAAGGCTGTTCTATGCATCTGGGAGTGCTCTAAGTCCGTGTTGGCGTCTCCTCCTGCCCCAAGCAAGTACAATCAAAGCAAGGCATGCGGTAGGTCTTAGTTCCTGTGTTTTGCACAGCCATAAAGAGTTGAATTGTTTATGTTTGAGTCCTTGTAACTACAGAATGTAGAAGATACAGATCTTCCCAAATCCAAGGGAAGATGCCATGGAGATGTAGATTATAATACTCCAAGATGCCAAATACCTGCAAACATGAGAATCTGCGGCTTCGGCCATTGTCTTGATTTGAGAAATACTGGTTTGAAATTGACTAGGGTTAAAAAAAAAGCCACTGAATTCCTGTCAGGAATTTTATGGCAGGTAATAGGGCAGAACAGAGGCTGTAGGCATGAGGAGAATGAAAAAGGCAGGTTTGCTGCTGGAGGTTTCTGAAGATGAACCTTGTGCAGCAGGTCTGTGTCTCTACCACAGGAGCTGATTGCATGGCCTGAATTTTGCAGTGCTTTCATAACTCTTGGTGTGAATCGTTCTGTTTAGAAAAGTAAGATGTGACCTTAATTTATTTGCATTCATTTTTTAAAAATGAAAATTGTAATAAAAAAAAAGAACATAAGATGATTATATTGCTCTCTCAAGTCTTTGGTGCTTGATTGCATTACATAAATCCATCATCTTAGTCTATTTAACTTCGTTCTTTGGTTGCAAAAGAACAGTTGGATCAATGAGATTTAGCAGTTATACTGTTTTCTTATAGATCTGTTCACTGGTAAAAACATTCAAGGATGTTGCTAAAAATAAGCATCTTCCTGCAAGGCTGTGAACACGGACTGTAAAAATGCATCTCTAAGGGAAGTGTGCTATGTAACAGGAAAGCACTTCAGTCTTAGTTGCTAAATGATGTCACCTTCCTAGACCGTGGGTTACGTCCTGAGAATAAAAGTAGTCTCTTTCTCGCTTCACACTCCTATTCTTGAATGAAGTGACCTCAGCTAGCTGTCGGGCTGAGTAGTCAGGAAGGCAGGGCTGTCATCTTGGAAAAAAGCATATATATTCATACACATTTTTTCCTGAAGTGATAGAGCAAGTGATAAAGCACATGCATTCAACATTGTGTTCCTTATGCCAATACAGCTAATCAAATGATGGTTTTGCACATCCTTACTCCATTCATTTTTCCAGTTAATTTAATGAGGTTTAATGATAATGTAAGTTATGCATGTTCATACTTGATTTGGGCTTTTGGAATTCTTATTTACTATGTAGGAATAGCAGAGAGAATGCACAAAAAAAAAAAAAAAAAAAAAAAAAAAAAGCACTGTTTTCCTAATAAAGGAAGTGGGACATCTGTTCAGTTAAAGGTGCTCAGGATCCTGTCTGTTAGAAAACAACAATAATGGTTTTAGCAGTTGAGAGCTTTTTCCTTTGAAGTGCCTTGACTCACCTGATAGTGGTTTGAAGTGAAATTCTAACCCGGGGACTATTACAGAGGTTACATTAGCAGCCAGTGGCATTTTTATGTTAGGAGAAGGATTTTCAATTCTAGCCTATATCCCAAATTTCAGTTGCTTTTTTGCTTGTTCTGTTTTCTTGGTTAGGTCTGTTTGAATGTGTTGATGATTGTGCACTGAACTGACTAATGGCACACTGAGAGATTAAATTTCAGTGCTAAAGAATCACATGGCTTTTTTTGTTTACTTCTTTGACTGATGTACATACATATATATATATATTTACTGTCTAAAAAGTGATGTTCAAGCACTTTGACAATACGTACATTTAAGAGGAGGCAATAAGAGGAAGGATTTGTCCTCACTGCATTAATAATCTTCAGCCAGATGTTCACATTCTGCTTTTTAGCACTTCCGTGAAGTGTTTTACCTTAGTGAAAGTGTGTAATCAAGATTCATAGGAGTGGCATCCTTAAATTCTTTGTAAATAAATGTGTTACAAGTCTTTTGTTACTGAATGTATCCATATATCTAAAGAGCTTTATTAAAGGACATCAATAAAGTTACTTCCTTTATACAAGTGAGAAACTGAAGAGTGAAAAAAGTCACGAGGGCAACACATCACTGTCAGTTAAAATGAGAAAGATTGTCTTGTTTCAGTACATCCTATACCATCCACATAGGTGGCATGGGAACATGCCATTTAGAATGAAGCCAGCACTCATAGGTAAAAATAATATGTTCAGATAGGATGGACTTCCGCTGTCCTACTCAAAATACAAAAATCCTATTAAATACAGCAAATATACAGAGCAAAAAGCCAAAACCTGAAGTTGCCCATATCTGTGTGACTCCACCTGTAGGATGACTTGCATCTCTTATTTCCAATAAACAAGCTCAAAATTCCAGTAATTACAACCTAACTCCATGAAGCGTTGCGTTTTTAAGATGAATATGTTAAACCACAATTTTGAGAACTTTTCATCTTAATTTCCCAGCAGCGAAGGAAGGCAGTAGGCAGCTCTTGTACCTACCAACGCTTTTTGGTCTGTCCAGGTCAGTGCAATCTCAGACAAAGTGCAAAGAGCCATAAGTGAAAACACATGAAGAGCGCCCAGATTTTGTGTGTGCTTCCTAGATTTGCGGTGTACATGCTTGGGGATACACTGTGTAGCAATAAGAGAGATGATAGGATAAAATGAGGAAATAGCCTTCCACGATCTCTGTGACATGTATCTGTAATTGAAAGAAAAGTCAAAAACAAAAAATGTTTGAATCATTAAATAATATTATTCATAGTAAGTGAGTTCAATGGCTACATCAGAAAACACAGATGTATGGCAACACCTTTGTTCTCCAATAAGCAACTTTAAGGCTTGTTTTTAAACATAACGACATTATTCAGAAGACTTGAATTGACTTTCGTATGCTTTGAATGTAGCAACACTTGACAACAGTAATTATTTATTTTCTATTAGGAAAATAAGCACAGAAGTCATTTTTGAAACATTTATAGATGTGGCTGGGGACTTCAGTTCTCCTTGGGACTTGATTTGCTTCAGGAATTAGAGAGAGACTGCACAGACAGAACCATTCCAGGAATGATTCCCCCAGAGTTTAAGCTCAATCATAACAGATTAAGAAATGTGATATGTGACCTTTGGAAAGCATGAACAACCACTAAAATATGCCATCTTAAAGACATACCTCAATGTTACATGAAAAATGGAAATTTCGTCATTAGCCAAAAGACATTTTCCACTTACAGCTGGACATTTTGGGGAAAGCAACTGTCTGTTACTGGCAGGGACAGATTTTTATGGCTGCACGGACTGGTGTGTTCTTGCTGGTTTACATCGTTCTGCCGATACAGAGTGAGCATTTCCTCAGAGCAAGTTTTTTATTTCAGCAGTTGATGTCTGCTTTTCGCCTTGGGGGTGGTATAAAGCAGGTAGGGTATGTTGTTGGATCTGGCTCTACACTTTAACCAAGTAGAAGTAAATACTCTAGACAAATATTTGCCATGCCTGGCAATGAACAATAAGAAACATAAAACAGCTTTTAAAGTTAACATCTCTTTGTGCAGCTGATCTCTTGTTTCTTTAAACTCAGACATTCAGCTGCTTATGCCTGTGGGTGAGGGGGGAAAAGAAGCAAAGATCAAGCGCTCTTTGGAGTATTCTAGATCAGATATTTCCTGGAATGGGCATACCTACCAATTTTGACATTTCAGGCTTTTATGAATGATTCTCCTTTCTACTTTCTCCAGTCAATATTTTATTTCACAGCAACCACAAATGCATGGCAGAAGCAAGACAGCACAACTTCTGCACCACTGAATGCAACACAGGAAATTGAGGTGGCTTTTTTTTTTCTTATCTGTTCTAATTCTTCACGGCAGACTTCCCTTCAGCTTTGAGTGCTTCGCGCACCTTTAGAACAAAGGATATTTAAAGCCATTATTCAGTGCTGCAGCGTGGAATAGAACTGCTCTCCTTGCTGGAGGTCAGAGAACCTGCACTGAAAATGAGCGTACGTTACAAGCTACAGATTTTGCCCTGTAGGTCTGATCATATTGCTGTTGTCCGTGTTCCTGGAAAATCAGTGACCACTGCAAAGCAATGGTTTCCATGACACGAGTGGCATTACAGAGGAAATATTTTCTGCCCTCATCCTCTGTTTTGTTGAGGGGAAAGTTTGGTGGGTTTGATCCAGCCCATTGGGTAGAGCATCCCCAACACACATCAAGCTATGTGACAACAGGTTGCTTTTGGTCCCTGCTGGGGCTGTTGGGGCTCAGGGCACGGTGCGGTGCCAGCACCCGGAGCCATGTGTCTGCAGCTCCTTCTGAGCTCCTCCGCTCTGGGCCTGGCACAACAGAGGCTTTTTTCCTGCCGCTCTGTCAGCAGTTCTTACAGATGATTGTCATAAACAAGTACTTCATTGTTATAATTTATTATGAATTGCAGAAGCCTAGTGTGGCTGCTCGAGCTGAATTACAGCATGGAGAGCAGCAGTTACCAGAAACAAACACTGAGACTCTTGGCTCTGTGCACCTGCCTGGAATTGTAAAACTGGGTACAAACTGTGCTTGGGAAGTCTGGAGGGGAGATTTTGGAGCTTCCCACCTAGGAAGGCAAACCATGCTGAATGAAAGCAGTCACTGCACAGTCCTAATGCAGGTAGTGAGGGCCAGTGCGCTGCTTTATTTCTTGTTGGTTTAAACTCATTTGTTCTCTAATTAGATGTGGTTGTGATGATGGTGGAAGCAAGTTTGCTTCCTGTGGTGGAAGCAAGTTTGCCTTTGTGGCATTACTGGAGGATGTTTTAGCAAGGTAATGCATTGTAACGGGCTGCACAGGGAGGTCGTGGAGTCACTGTTGAACACTGCAGGTGTTCAAGAAAAAGGTAGATGTGGCACTGAGGGACAGGGGTTAGTGGGCATGGTGGGGATGGCTCGATACTTGGGCTAGGTGATCTTAGTCGTCTTCGCCAGCCTTAATGGTTGTACGGTTCTGAGGGTTTAAAATTACAAATTTAAACCTCATGCTCATTGTGGTGGGTCTCTGAAATACTCGATGAACCAAGTTGCTCAGCTAGGTAATTTGGTCAGGTTGCATTAAAGTGATTGCTTATTCATTGCATCCTGTCAGCTGAGAATTTGACTGAAAATGCTTTATTGTGCTGATTCTTGCAGTGCAATATTGTCCATGTGTTGTCATTTAAAATAACACACGGTGAAAGGTAGGCAATGGAGAGGCATTGTCACTGAGTCGTGGATTAATGGTCAAAAATCATAGAATCATAGAACTGCTTGGGTTGGAAGGGACCTCAAAGATCATGTAGTTCCAACCCCTTGCCATGGGCAGGGTTGCCTACCACTAAATCAGGCACAAGATCAGGTTGCCCACAGCCCCATCCAGCCTGCCCTTGAGCATCTGCCATTTACAGTGCCTCTGTAAACTCTCACACTGTCCTGCTTCGGGAGGAGCAATGCTCTTCCTGCCTTTGAGAAGTGATGCTACAGCATACATGTGGCTGTCAGTAGCTACAGTCTGCTTCTGGATTTTGTATCAGATGAAAAATGCATCCTTCTCTAAAGACATGGAGAAATGACCATGTTAGAGCATATAGAGAAGTTAATATTTAGTGCATTACTCACAAACTCAAGTGCTGGGTGTTTTTACAGAGCAGCAATGAGTCAGGCTGGCAGGGGCAGAGCAGAAAACACCCTTTCAACGTGTCCCCTTGGCACCTTGATGATGCTAGTGGAAGGGAGCAGTGATGCTGGCACAGCACAGACATATGGTGACGTAGCAGCGTGCCATTGTCACCTGTTTGCTCTAGCATCACAGTTCATTTTAAAACTACCTGAAATTTCTCGCTTTTACCTGAATACTTAAGAGTATGATCAAATCACAAACATCCACTCAGGAATCTGGATGATTTATGAAAGCATGTTTTAAAATGCCTCTTTCTCATTTTTCTCCAAATTTCTAAATGTTAACATACAAAAAGTTTCAGTTTGGTGTAAATATCTTTGGGAAGTCCTCTCTCTCCTTGGGATTTTATGATTCAGCATGTAATTTTGTACAGAAGTGTTCTGGGAGCAGTTTTTAAGCTTCCCCGTGAATTATTTCTGGCCTTCTGATGCTCTATGAAGCATCATATTCTGCAATTGAAATATTTTTAGCATGATTTTAGCACGTCTGATTTTCCAAAATCAGAGAGATCCTCTCTTGAAACAGACGGAAAATGTGATGAACAGCTGAAGGGGAGTCAGGGAATGAAATGGATAATGTCCGAGTGATACACTGATATTCTGGGCTGGACCCCCTTCTTCATCTCCTTTGCACTCAGACTCCTTCTGCACAGGAAACTCGAAACCAAAAATGTGTGGGTTTTGTGGGGGGTGGGGGTTGAGGAGGGGGGGGAACAAACTTTGGGACTAACATCTGAGGAATCCATCTTCAGCAGTGAAAGCCAGAAACAAAAATCCCCCCTGACTTGGTTGTTGGCTAATTTCACATTATTGCACATTTCTTCCATCTTCCTCTAAAATATTAACTACTGCCGCCGGGATTCTGGCAGTGTGCTTCTGTGTATTACATTCTTCATTTTTTCTCCTCTACTTATAGCTGCTTTAATGATGATTATTTGTTGGAATAAACTCACTTTGTCTAGAAGACAAAAAATATTATTCTAGGTATCTTTTTCTGTGCCCCAAAACACAAACCAGGGGTGGATTTGAGTTCTGAGAGAAATCATCCACCACAGATCAGTCTCTGGTCCACGGTGCTGCCCAGCAAAAGGGAGGTGCTGGAGGCTCAGTGCAGTTTGCTCTTCAGCCTTTCCCAAAGATGCATTTGCATCAAAATTCCGACCCTGTCATGTCTTTCTCATGATGTGCAACCCGTTTTTCCTCCCACTAGAGTCAGTGAACGCAGGATCAGTCCCCACCGTGATAATTATTTCCCAGCGATGGAAATGGGCACAGTGGGACAGTACACTTGCAACAAAGACTGTAATGCGTGAAGAAGGCGATATTTTTGGTTGCTCAGTGACTGCTTTAGTCCATAGACCCCCCAGAGGCCGGGACTATCCATCATGCTCTGTCACTGCAGACAGCTGGCACACAGCAGGCACTGCCTTTGTTGCTGCAGGCTTTTGTGTTGCTTTAAGATTTTTATAATTAAATATGAAACAGCAGTTCGGAATAATAAAAACCCCACCGGATGTTTTTTTTTTCCAGAACATCAGAGGGGTTCCATCGGCTTAATTTATAATAGTTGGCCCACTGGTGTGCTGGGATCCTCGCTAGTCATGCTGACATGTATTGCTGCACTGCTCTCACACACCAGTGTGTGTGTAATCTCCTGATGCTTTCCTTTCTGCTTAGACCACAGGACTTTTTCAAGGTGATGGTGTGGCTTGTTGGATGCTTTTGAAGTACTCTTAATCTTGTTCTTTGCAGTATTTCTTGGTATGATGATAATAATAATCATCATCATCATTAGCAGCAGCAAAGTCCCAGAGTAAATTGTAACTTAGAGATGAATAATTCTGTGGCTGAAGCTTGGCTGGGGAGCAGTGAGCTGGGGAGTTGCTCTCTGTGATCGCTCAGTCCTTCAGACTGGTTTGCTCCACCTGGAGTTAAAGGTTTTGTGATATTTGCCTTAGGTGTTGCTGCCAGTTTGAGCAGGTTTGGCTGAAATTTGCCCTAAAAATATTGTTTGTTCTCCTCTACTTCAGAAGTCATCTCATTTTAGTGAATGTGCATAAACGTATATCCAGCTGTGAAACAAATGGTCCAATGTTTGTTACCATGGTTGGGTCAAGGATGCTTTCTCACACAGTCATAGAAGTCAGTGTGACAAATAAAATCACGGTGTTCCTCAGAGGTCTGACCTATTTTCCAAAGGAAAATGTTCTACATGCTTTGCAGGTCATTTTAATACAGGTACGTACATACTAAATTTTAACTAGGTGAAGGATAAAATCTGCCCTAAGGATACTCAGGTGTAGTTACATTGGTGTATTTCTTTCTTTATTTTGACCTGGGGAAGGAGGTCTGCACAGAGAGACATGTGGTCCGTTGTACATTCCATGTAAGTTATTTTTATAATTTGTTGTCAGAAGGTTTAAAACTGATGAGGACCTGTATACCCAGAACACATTTCATCACCCATGCTGCCCTGCCATTTGTAGCGAGCAGAGGTCTGAGCACTCGGTGAGTGTCTCTCCCCAAGGCTGCCCCTCTCTCTGCAGCATCATTTAACCAATATTGCAATAGTCAGCCACTGTCAGGAGAAGACTCCAGTTACATTCAGGAATTTGTGTCACTGTGCCAAATTCACATCTGTTGTAAGTTTGATGACACCAGGAATGAATTGAAAGGCAGTGCTTTCTCTATTCCTCCAGCCGGGCCACATAGCTGTGCTGAGCTGATCTCTTTCAGTTTTAACTTTGCTCACAAGACAGGCACATGACAGAGCCAGTGTTTCAGTTGAGTATAGCACAAGGATGCTGGATGGTTCTCGTTAGTAACTAGGGTTACACCACCATGCTGAGGCTATGGCTGTGATCAGTGTCCTCACTTTTTATTGTCTGTCAGGACCTGCCAGCTCTTTCTGTGCTGTAGCCAGACCCCTCTGCTTTGGAGGGAAAGCATCCCTGGATCACTGGTGCTTCTGTAGTCTGCTTGGACTGTAAGAAAGATAAATTGGTGCAGGACTACTCTGAAAATTTATTAGAGTGGGTATCTTGATTGACATCTGTGGTTTTCATTCTGAATATGCTTGTAACAGTTTATAAAATTGGCTAGGCAGGTGAGAATTAAGGGAATAAAGGCATCCCCAGGTGTGTCCCACCATGGCATGGTGCGGATAGATACTAGTGACAAGTCTCAAACCAATCTCTTACCCTGTGAAAGGATTTGGACATCCGCACATGGCTTTAAATGAGTCTAATGGTTCAGAGAGTCCTCTGTTTGTTCATTTGTTCTTTATTTTTCTCTTAATCTGCAACTTTTTGCTAAAATAAATCTCCTGAATTTCCACCCTTGCTTCTGCTGAGAACTTAAGACATTACAATTTATTTTCACTATTTCCTGCTCTACAGACCTTCGTTTTCTTTCTAATAAACCTAAGGGACTGGATGCTTTCACTTCATATTGAAGTGAGCAGAGGAACGGGCGCTTGAGTCATAGCCTGGTTTCAATTGGAAAGGAATTGTAATGAGGCTATAAAAAGAAGAGGCCTGCAGCGTATGTAATCCACATGAGGCATTTTGCTAGAAGTGAGATGTGGTTGCTAAAGCCTGCTTATGCCATTCTGATCTTACTAAATACATTATGAAATGGATAACATTCTCATGACATGGTGTCTAGTGGCCTTTATATTACTTTACTGAGCCATTACTCTGTGGCTGCTATTCAGGCCCATAGATAATACACAGTTTCCCATGTTATTCTCAGTGTGATTCAAACTATTTATTCACTGAAAACATTCTGACACCATAGACAGATGTAGAAGATACAGGATGTAGAAGATGCATCTTGCCTTAGCCCCTGATAGAGCAAGGTGGGGGGATGTAGCCGTGACTGGTTTTGATACGCCAACCAGTCCATTGTGTAAGACACACTTTGGACAGCAGTTTATCTCCAGTTTGTTACAGTCTATTCTGAACTGAATATTGTGCTCCTTCTGGAGGACCCAACTTTCTGTTTTTGTTGCTTTCTTTCGTTTTTCTGTTACAACTTCTTGGCTTTGAGCAATTATTGTGTAAATTTAAAGTATACGTTTATTTTTCACTGTTGAAAAAAGGACATCCATGGTTAAACTTCAGTCAGACGCAAACGAGAACTTAATGTATCCTGATAGCTTGTAGAGGGAAGAATTGTTGAAGAAACGTTTGAATGTTTATAAAAATAGACTTTAGAGAACAGTAGCCTTCCTGTTAGCTACAGACGTGTTTTTCCTTCAGAAGACATTCTGTAATTGTAAAGGTGTATAATTTCAGAGGATGTCACGGTTGTCATGGCAATTGCATTAATACTGCATGGGCATAAAGTGTGCTCTAACATGGTGTCCATGCCTCCTGCCCTCAGGCTACCACAAGTGACTCATCTTTCCATTCAAAATTGTGTTAATTTTTCCCTACGAGCATACCTATTACAAATATCAACTGAAGACTCTTCAGTTGTTCACTCAATTTGTATAGATAGATTGCCATTCTATCTGCATTAAGAAGGGACTTTTAAAAACTTTTTTAAACACAGATAGCCAATTTTATTGTATTGCTGCACAAACGCTGAGAGAAGTAGTGGGTGTAATAGAGGCTGCATCACAGATTTAAGACACAATTATTCTCTCAGTTGTCTTTTCCCCTTAAATTTTGCTTGTTGTTCTGTCTCAGGTTGAAACTTATTGCTATTTAAGTAGATGAAATGAGCCACAGGACAATAAGAAGAACCAGAAAACCACACAAATTCCCAGTGGTTCAGATTGTGTTACTGTTGTCTGTGTTATGCCAGCTGTGCTGGAGCTGAGGAGAGTTGAGGTCTGTGGGACAGGAATACCCAGATCTGTGGGACAGAGGCACTTGGATCTCTATTTCCTCTCAGTTAACTTCAGTGCACTTTATAATAATGCGTAAGGATGCACGACACGATCCTGTTTGCTTCCTGCATCTATGGTGTCTCATGGAAAATGGAAAACTGTCCTAACAGCCAATCCCCAAAAGCATGCAGCTCTCATGAATACACCTGCACTGCCTGCATGGGGATGAACGCAGCCTCATAATGTTTGCACGAAACCCATTTTGAGGCTGCAGCAGCGGCAGCATTCATCTCTGCTAGTTCAGCTGTGCTTGTCTGAGAGAATGACCTCCTGCTCCACTGGCTGCACTGGCTGCCTTTGAGTTGGATGTTCATTTTAGAACTTTAAAACCCTAAATAAAGCCTATCTTTCTACGTCTGTTAAGTGGGTCAGAAGATTAATTTATCTCCTGTTTCCATATGATAACTACTGCACCTCCAGTGGCTGCAGCAGTGTCAGCAGAGCAGAAGGGAAAGGCTCTCTTGTTAGGTATATTTACACTTTGCACAGAGGCAGCTTTATCTGCTCTCCTTGGTTAGCAAAGTCCCTCAACCAAGTTTCACACCTGTGCCATGGTTGATGGGATACACCCTGCATCTCAGAGGGATGTCTTAGACACATCTCTTCAATATTCATACATGTAAGACTATTTTTCAGCATGTACCATGTTGTGTCCACCTAGAATATAAACATAAGCTCCTCTGCAATTTTTCCAAATGCCCAAGTTGCTTTTCTTTCTGTTTCAGTCATGCTGGTAGGGAAGAGGCTGGCTGGCCACCACTGCACAAAGCCTTGAAGTACTTAAATGTTCCTCCTCCATCCGCTGTGCAAACTGGGGTTTGCTATTCTTATGGCTCTTTGTCTTTGGTGCATTGAGAAGTTAGCAGCTGTCTGCTTGTGGTCATTTTATAATGCATTATATTTGTACTTTATGGTACACTCAGAGCTTGCCTGGAGTTTGGGATAGGTGGTTCTTTGTTCAATAGAGTCATAAATACTTTAATTAGAGCTGTATTTGTAATGCATTAGATAATAACAGGAAGCTGGAAACAATTAACTCCTTCAATCTATAATAACAGTCTTAGGGGATGGCATCTTTCTTCAATCTGTGTGGAACACTACATCCAAAGCACAGCATTAGGGACCCGGGAGGGCTGTCACATGCACTAAGCCAGGAGCAAAATGCCTTTACTCAGCAAGGACCTCAGTTCTCAGGAACACACACGAGCTGTGCTCCAGATCAATTCCTCAGGATTAAAATCCTGCCTTGCAGCCTTCTTTTTCAGCACCTGAAACATTCCAGCTGCTTTGATTTTCTGTCCTCTTTTTAATTAGAGCAATTTAGATTTCTTTTTCAGTGCTTGGTTATGATTTGTAATTAATAGGAGGGTGGAGCAGGGATAAAAATTCATTTGATTGAGAAGATCTGTTCTGCTGAGATGTCTGTGAGGAAATGAAAACCACGAACTGCAAGAAATTTGCTTATTGGAGAAGTATTGAATATGCCGTTGTAAAGCAATTTTTCTTGATACTTTTTTTCTTGAGAGAGTTGGACCTTGCATTTTCAGGTGAAAGAAGAGATCCATTAAGTTTAGCCCAGACCTTTTAATTAGTGATACTATGAAACAAAAGGAAAACACAAACTGATTTCAATGGCACTACCACAGATGTGCACAGATCTGCCCTTATTCTTTCCAAGGGCAGTGGGGTTTCTGATAGCTGTGTAGAGCCAGGAACATTAATATTCTTTTGACTAAGTCTTTCAGGGAATTTCAGGCACTGTTAGAGGTGGAAAACATCAGAAATCAGAAGGTGTCTTTAGGAGAGACATCATTCTGCTATGCAGAACGGTGCCTTCTTGACATCTTATATAGGGACAGACTGGCCCAAAATAAAACAAGAAGCATCGCTGTCACTTTGGTATGGACCAGCAGAGTTTTCATTGTGTTCATCCAAAATATACTGAGAGCTTCAATGAAAATGCTTATCCTGAGCACTTTCCCAGAAGGCCCAAAGGCATCCAGAGCCCTTCATTATTGAATCTCTCGGTATTTCTTACTGCTGGATGACACAAACTATGGCATGGACTAGGCCTGAGGGCTACTGCAAATCCAGCCTTGCCATTATAGAATCACAGAATCATTAAGGTTGGAAGAGACCACAAGGATCATCTACTCAACCATCAACCCATCCCCACCATGCCCACTAACAGTCCTTTCTTGCACAGCATGAAGAGAGGTCACATAAATCTCTGCTTAAAAAAACATGATACTGTTGCTCTTTCAAAAGAGTGGCTTATTTCAATTCAACATAGTTTCAGGTGTGATCATGTCTGATATAAAAAAAAAAGCCTCTTGAAGATGCTGTCAAGTATTTTTCACTCTGCGAGGACAATCACCTTCAAGGTTAACTATCCTCAGTTGTACTCTTCGTGGCTTTTATTCCTGACACCACCCCTGTAAATCTGTATTAAAAGGAACCATTTAATCAATATCAAGCATATTCAGCAGAAAACACCATCATCTGAAAAATGAGCAGTGACCAGTCTGTGTGTGCTAAACAGGCAGCTGGCAGAAATAGCCACCCCTTGTTCTTCTCATCATTAGTGAGTCCAAGGTACAGCCTGATTTCCCTGTAACCAGCTGGCTGTGAACAGACTGAAAGCCTTGGCTAGGATTTTTTTACCCTGTCATGCAGTTAAAGCCTCTCTATCCTAAACTACTTCAGTCTCTCTATGGACTCAGAGGGTGGTGACGCACTGGAACAGGTTGCCCAAGGAGGTTATGGATGCCCTGTCCCTGGAGGCATTCAAGGACAGGCTGGACGTGGCTCTGGGCAGCCCGTGGCAGTGGTTGGGGACCCTGGACTCAGCAGGGGGGTTGAAACTCGATGATCTTTGAGGTCCTTTTCAACCCAGGCCATTCTATGATTCTATAATTCTATGACTCCCTGCCAGGTGCTTTATCCATCCACACAACTCTGCCTCAAATACATTTCCTTGGTTCATTGGTCAGTGAGGGGTTAACACTGCTTTGGTTCATCTCCACGAAACCAGAGTTCCATTGCAGGAGTTAGTGGCCAGTGGAGTGTCCCTTAGGGAGGGCTGAAGTGACAGGGTCACGGAAACCTCCCTGGGTGAAGTTTAAAATGAAAATAAACTCAGAAATATATTAAAATGTCTGTGCTACCCTCTCTATGTAGTTGAAGTAAGGCTGGAAAGGGACTTTTTCCTCTTAATCTCTGTATAAATGTAAACTAATGAAAAATCTTTAACAAATTCTTAACCCTGCTGTGTATATAAGAATTTACGATGCAATTTCCTCAGAGGATCCATAGGCTCAGTGCTATTCGCTGAGGCAGCACTGCAGCAGGAGGTGATGCTGTATGATAATATATGTAGAATTAGACTTTTTCAACCTACTGTTTCATTGCTTACTATTTTAAATAGTGTTTCCCGCATGAAAACCCTGGATTGAGGTAGTTATTAGAGCTGCTGCTTGTCAACAGCCTGTGCTGCATGGTGATGGATTAAATCTTGTGATTTTCTGTCTTGTGCCCCATGACTCGGTGCAGAGACAAAGTCTCTCACACTTTGTACATCCTCCTGATGTGTAACAGGGTTTGCGCTGGGCCTTGCTGCTGCCCAATGGGAAGGAGCTACGGCCAGAGAGCTACTGCTGTAGGTTGTCCCACAGCACTGATGCTTTGGATCAGACCCAGCGTTTGCCTTCTTATGTCCCTCCATTTGTCTGTTCTGTGAATAGCCGTGAATATGGAGTCAAAATGCATCATCAAAGCAGGCAGAATGCAAAAATCTCTCTGGTGCTTGTTTTGCCTCTGACATCAGCACATGGAAAGGGCCACAGTCCTGAAAGGAACGTTTGAGTAAGCTGAGGTGACCAGAGGTTGCACATCTTTGCCTTCTTAGTCCTACGCGTTTAGCCTCTTTGCAAGTGAAAACATGCAAAATTCCTCCCCCAAAGTGCTTTCCAAGACAGCTCAGAGTGTTTGTTGTGCAGGTTTATGAAAGAGGAGGGGTAGCTGAGCCTTGGTGAGAGATGCTGTGCTAGAAGTGAACAGAGGAAGCAATGTTCTGCTTTGTGCTCCAGCCAGCAGTAATCTCTTCCCCTGCTGAATGCTGCATTTTTTTTTCCTTTATAAAAACATTAATCTGCAGGGTATTGGTACATGGTCAGATCCTGCCAAGAACAAATTGTTAAGTAGTTGCTGTGCTCGTTGCTTCTAGAAGCTGTAACTGTTGGTCTTCATTTTGCAAAATAAGTATCATAGGGCAAAAATGTGTTGGCTGTGACATTTTTTTTTCCCAGAAGAATTAATTCTAAACTGAGGGGCTAAGAAACAAATAATTCTTAGAAGGCTCTGTTTATTCAGCAGCTGTTGTTTATACACAAAACAGAGGAAATTTGGTTAAAATTGTGTGATATGCTCTTATATTTCAAAACATGACCTGCTTTAAAGTCTCAGTTTTCACTTGGCTTTAGATTGTGCTGCAGACGCATCTCAACTACATTTTATGGCTGAGAACTTACAGGAATTCACCCTCTGTGGTGTCACATTCAACCTGCACCTTCCAGGAGCAGCCCAGCAGCAATTCCCCTGCTCCAGCCCAGCCCTGTGCTTTCTGCTTAGCCTCCAGCTACCTTCTGCACTTTCAAATCCCATCTCTGGGACCCTGTGGCTTCCTAAAGCATTGGTAAAGCACTACATGGAAGAAAACGATTCCAACAGGGCTGTGCAGAAGCTGATATTTTGCTTAGAGGCACTTTCTGGAAATGCTGAAATAGAGGAGCCAAATTTCTGTCAAGGGCATTTCCAGACAGTGCCTCCATTTTTTTCCATAGGACAGATATAAAAACTGTCATACGTACAAACAGCTCCGCTCAAATCTGTTGCCCATTTCCACAATTAAGGAGCTACAGTAGCATAATAGATTTCAATAAGAATGATGGCAATAGTGAACATGCTGAGATAATGAAATATGCAATAATTTTACAACTGAGAAATCCAGAAATATGCGGTTTGCACCAGTTTGAGGTTTAGTATAATAAGTAAGAGTTATGATCTTCTGTATCATTTTGTCCTTGAACTTTACTGGCATTTTCATGTTTCGTCACAACTTAAAAATGGAATTATTGTCAAATACTATATCATCTCATCAGACTGCTTCATTTTTTCCCCTTGTGTGGTTAGTTATTAAAGCTAATGCCGCTCACTGTAATGGAAGCTGTGTCAGACTGCTGTATTCCCCAGCTGCTCACAATTTGGGAATGTACATATCTATCTTCTTGTAATAATACTGTTGTACCGGTGATGAATTCTGCCGTCATTTCAGTAGTATTTTAGCAGTAATTTATAAGAGTTTGTAAGGCTGAGACAGCAGGAAGCATCACAGGAAACCTAATTCCTAGGGCATTTGTCTAGAGAAAGAGGACAGCCCTCACCTTGCTTACAGAACTGGGAGACTTTGACCTCTGTCATGTTTTGCCACGTGAACTTTCCAGTAATTCTAGTGCACTGAGAAAACACTGAGTTTAATGACAAATGTGTTAATAAATCCTTTCCTTGGGCTTTTAGTTGGCTTTCACTAGAGAGAAATCTTTGATTTAGAATGTCACTGACCACTCACTCTCAGGTATGAGATTAACTTACAAATCTTCATGTACTCTCACCTCTCAGTGGATTATTTAATTAGCACTGCCTACAGATTTATTTGGTCATAAATTGTTTGATAATCAACAACAATTAAGATGCTCCTTTCACCCTATGTGCCAACTTCAGGTGGTTGTTGGGAAGCAGAATGGAAAAGGATAATTTATTTTTAATGGTAGTTTAAAAGTGCATGTGAATGAATGGAATGTAAGAAAAATGACTGTTCGATATCTGAATTTTGCTTTCAGTAGAAATGTAAAAAAACCCCAAGCTTTCTGAGTTACATATTTTTTTTTAATTTTTATTTTTTGTAAATCAGATTTTTAAAAAATGATTATATTTCTATTTCCAAATAAAACAGTGATGGATTTTATATACAACCTGCACTGGTTATACACTGATCTAGCTTCTTTTATACTGAATTTGGAAATGAAGGTAGACATAAGCACTGTCAAAATATGTTTGCCTACAGAAAACACCTTCAATTTCCAATAGTTACAATCAAGTGGTAGCACTGCCTTTGAGCTATTGACTTTGGTGCAGTAAATAGGAATGACATTTCTGATTTTCTTTCTCTCAAATATTATTAATGCCATTAGACACTGAGCAAACTGAGGTCCTGCATCTTACCTTTGTACAAGGAGTTAAAATTTTCTGGTGGGGTCAGAAGGAAAATGGGATATCTAAGCTGGAGGAAGGATGGGACACTGATACGTGGAGTTCACACATCAGCAGTAACACAATGCTGAGATGGAGCTCACCTTCTGCATTTAACCACAGCTGCTGCACTGCAGGATGCCTTCACATTCCACTCTATTCGTGTCTCGTTTGAAGAAGGGAATCTTCCTGTGATAATAAACAGAAGTTATTCAGATTTTGTTATTTTCAGGTTATTTTGGTCACATTTTTAGTGTTGATAGGCAGTGATGGTATCAGGGATCTAATCAGGAGCATTAAGTACTTCACCAGCAGCAAACAAATATCACCAGAAGCATGGTGAAACATAACACAGATTGCTGTAAATGAAGTACAAAATAAGGCACATGAAGTGAATAAGAGCTAAAGGGGGGAAACATGGTGCTCCACAGCTCAGCAGTTATTTAATAACTGAAGTAATAACTGAAATAGCTGAAGTTCTCACTAACTTCTGGAACATGTTTAATCATGTATCAGCACATCCACTATTGATCCTTCATGAATGAACTCAGATATTAAGGAGCTGTTAGAATGTTAGTTGTCATATTGCCCACTCCCCAGCATTTTATATGGTGCAGTTCTAAAATGCATCACTTCTTCCTCGTTGATATAGGGAAGGTAAAACTGACTCTTTATTTAGTATTTCCATCAGTGTTAAGTGCAATTTTTACACAGAAAATCATGGCTTCAGGGTCTTTTCCTGTATAAATATGTTAGCTTATTTTCATATTTTTCATAATTGCTATAATTGTCTGTTTCAATGCATGTCCCAAGCTCTGACTATTGGTGAACATATGGAACAGAGCCAAAGCCAACAGGCTTGTAGGGAAGAAGCTGGCTAATAGAACAGAGGGTGCAATTTGCAGATTCTTGCATTTTTCTTGCCCTCTTTTCTTCCTCTCATGCTGATAAGGAATATTGTTAAGTAAATGTTAACTAAAAAGGACAAATGATGCAGTAATTGTATTATAATACATCTCATACTACCATATGTGGCGAGACACTTAGGATATGTAAGCAGTAACTGATTACTGACTTCTGAATGTAGTACAGATTATTTTTCCCCCACAAATGACTGTCCTTATGAGTACGTCCTTTCTTCAGGATGTGGAGTGACAGCAGATGAAAATACTGGCTTGGGTAAACAGTCCCAGACTCTGGAGGATCCAGGCTGCTTAGTTATTCTAGGCCTAGTGTTCGTGCTTCGTGACAACCTCCTATGCCACAGTTGGAAAAGGGCAAAATTTCAAAGCTTTGGATTGATTCTAGTTTCTGTGTAGGGATTCCTATATGGGAAATGGTTGCTTGTGCATTTTCTTTTTGAAATGGAGCTGACTGGTTTTGAAGGTCCAGGAGGCCCATAGTTATTCTCCTTGGTAAATAGAAGCTCCTAGCACCAACAAATTCCCCAGTTGGCAGCTGGAAGCTGGAGTAGGACTTGAACTCTTTTTACATTTAGAAATTTCACTATTTAAATACAGAAAAAAATCAAAGAAATATCTCTTGCTTCTCTCCTAGAAAATCACTAGGCCTCCACTATGCAAGAAAGGTGTAAAATGTGTAAATAATTGGTGCAAGTGGTATAAAAGTGACAGGATACAGAATAGGAATAATTAATTTTGGGAATGTCAGAATCATAGAATCATAGAATGGCCAGCGTTGAAAAGGACATCAAAGATCATCGAGTTTCAACCCCCCCTGCCATGGGCAGTTGCCAACCACTAGACCAGAGCCACATCCAGCCTGGCCTTGAATGCCTCCAGGGATGGGGCATCGACAACCTCTGGGCAACCTGTTTCAGCACGTCACCACCCTCTGAGTGAAAAACCTCATCCCAATGATATGTTGATATTCACCAAAAGGAGGCCTGAGACTCAACAACCAGTATTTTAACAGACATAAATCGCTAAAGACCTAAGAATTTCCTGGAGTATAGTTCATGATTTTGAGTTAAACACATAGAGTTGTTCGAATATGTTACTCAAATTCATATTTAGATTCTGTATTGGCACTGTTCCAGAACCGATCCCTTCTAGTGCAGAACCTTTTCCTAACACCCCCCAACCCTCTCTGTCGACCAGAGAGCAGAGGTCAGCACCACAAAGTGGGCTAGAACTTCTGTGAAAGCCTAAATCCTCCTTTCTCCATCCCCAGTCCCTCCCACCCTCAGATACTGGTGCTCCAGTATCTTTCCCAAGCAGACCTTTTCAGTGGTACCAAATGGTCACTTGCATATTTACACAGTTACTAGGGTTATAATAATGTGAACATATGCAAACATATTCTTTCAACAAAGGTATTTTTCACAGAAAAGAAGAGAGATACTGTTGCTGGTATCCAAACATAGAAATATATCCTATTAACGTATGCTTTGTTGTTAGGTTACCTTAATATTTCTAAGATGCCAGTGTCACTTGGTAGAACACTGTGTACTTGCTGCAATAACTGAGTAGGTATTTACTTGCTAGGGATGATAAAATAGAAAAAGAAGACTGGTGGTGCTATACAAATACAATTTTCTGTACGTTATTTTTATTTATTTGTACTTTCTAAGACCTTAAATTTAGAAATTGGATATACTTACTGAATTTTTAACTGGTCATAGTGACAAACAGACAGTCCTTTGTTGGCTGGTTGCCTATTTTTTTTTTTGCCATGAGTAAAAGAAAAGATTAATGGTTTAAAGTTGGAGTGTAGCTGGATAAACTTAAATAAGATAAGGTTCTTGGTCATTGTATGAGTCCCTCTGCATAGAATTTCATCTCATATTCTGAAATAGTTATAGTCTTGATGTTTCAGTCCATCTAGTCCCAGTGTATCATGATCACAAAATAGTACAGTGCTCTCTGTGGAGGCTGAACGGAAATCTAGCAGAACACACATTTGTCTGCAATATAACTTGAGTTGGAGTTGCTGAAATGAACACACAGTCTTTGCAAACTGCGGTGTGTGTTTTATGGACCTGAAACTAGAATGTAGTTGGCATTTGGTGAGTACAAGTAAAACTAAAAAATTATATTAAGAAAATTTCAAATCTCCTATGTGTTACACATTGCTTGCTATATTTGCCTCATTAAAAGAGGCAAATAATATTTGGGCAATATTTTCAAGGTAGGCTTAAGTGTCACATTATGGCATAACAACATGGCAATGATCTGAAATAGTCATGTTCTGGAGTGCTGCCTGTAAATACACATTTTTGTTTAGTTCTTATATGTGCTGTAAGTATAGTGCCTCATTGATCTACAACTTGGGGAATTTACAGATGGATCATCCTGGTACAAATCAATGGAGATGTGACCACTCATCTAATAATAGCATTAGATTTTACATGTAGAAAATAGTTTCCTTAATTCTATTAGCATCTTAATTAAAACCAGTGCTACTAATGAATTGCTGAAGATTCACAGAACACCTCTAACAAAGTAAGCAAAGTAAACAATCTAAAAGAGATTTACAGACACTGCCCCTGCTTTGCCTGTTGAACCCAACCTACTATGCCTGCGCCCCAGCCATTCAATTTCCTCACCTTCTGTTACTGCTTCTCAAAGAAATATGAAGTACACAGTATGTATTTAACAGAAGCGTATCACTTACTCCTGATCTATTAGAAATCCTTCTAGAGGAAATATGAGTACTGAAAACCTAAGCCCCCGAACAGTGAGAATTTTTAATTTTTAAATTGATTTCCCACTTTCACAGAGGCATACCCTTAGAAATTACTTGATTTTTCCTGTTACTCTCCCCCCTTTATTTTCGGATAGTTCTGACACAGTCCAGACAATGTAACTCTTCTGTACACTCTTTCACCCCATTCTTCTTACCAGTATTTTTTTTCCAACCTACCTTTCATTTTCCCCTTTTCTTGTCTCATTCTGTTTTTTTATTTTTTCTCCCCACTTGATGATCAGAAGACCATGCATGGCAGCAGAGGGGATTATTGAGTACTGTCTGAGGAATTAGGAATCTTCTCAAAGTGTTAGAAAGCTTAGAAAACATTGTATTGAACAAACTTCTGTAGGAAGAAGGCAGATTTAGCAAAGTTTAGGAAATGCTAAGTAACCCCATGAGGACTGTAAATCCTGTTCTTATTATTAGCAAGTATTTGAAAACAGGGCAGTCAACAACAGCTTTGGTGGTGAGGACTAAGACTCTGGGTTTACGTTTTTGATCTGCTTTTCTAATTAGTCACCATTGTGTGAGGAATCAGCTTGTATGATCTATTTTTTCCCCTTTCCTTTCTTCCTAATCACTCTGGATCTCCTATTAACCAAATTAAGTAGGAATATGTGCGTCTCAGGTGTTTCCACAAGTTTCATAAACATAACTAGCTGGGTACAGATAATATCAGAATCCAAGTATTTTCAAGTTTATATTGTTTTATCTGTTGCCTGACCTGGTCAACCAGGAGGCACAGCAACGCAGGAAATTAAGCGACATTAATTCCACCATTCACTGAGATTTTTACTTTTTTAATGATGCCATGTATTTTGTTTCATTTGTATCTCACTGGCAAATTGATGATTAATATGAAGCTCCTACTGACTGGAGAGAAGTTTTTTGAACTTGTAATGACAAATTACTGTCTTGATGCCAAATTACGCTGTAAATTTTACATCAAAATATGTACAAATAAGGACATAGTTATCCCTGTGTAATGAGGTGGCTGGACTTCTAAGGACTACATACTGCAGTCATCAAGCCAAATCAGTCAGCCAGTAATTCTCAGCTTTCCTTGTAGAACCTCTTGTAATCAGTTATCATCACTAAAAATCTGGTTGTCTTTCGCTCTGATCTTTCTGTAGCCATTTTACAATGCTGTAAAATGCTCCCATCCTAATTAATAATTGGTGGCTTTCCAAGTGTACTATGGAGAAAATAGAAGGGTGGCTATGTGAAGGTGGTGAATGGCTGAAATGACCCCAGATTCCTTATTTCCAGATGACCGTGTATTCCCTGTTGAAGGTGCATTGCCAGTGGGCTATGCTAAGGTGAGCATAGAAAAGCAGGGTCAAATTTTGGATGGAACTAAAATATCTCCTTAGGTTGATAAGATAGATACCACTGCTTCTGTAACTGTATTAATCCTCAAGGATGTTAAGAATACAACCTAAGGGCCAAATTTGTCTCAGAACTGCACTCCTTTAATCTTTATTTCCTACCACTGTATTTTTTCTGCCTTTTCAAGTTCCTGTATCCCACTGGAAATACAGACTTGCTAGATATTTGCAATATAATAAACTTTATCAGCGTGCATACTCTTGCTGTCCTGAGTTGTTTTTTCAAATACTTATATTTTTTTGTAGAGATAGAGAGACTCTAGCTTGAAAAGCACTGTCTTTAGTATTTGATTAACATGTATAGTTTTATGTAAGTTGGCACTAAGGAATGCTTTCTATAAATACAAAGAAATACTGTGCACAATTTGTTTCCCACTGTCATTTGGTTATTAGAAACCTTCACTGAAGAGAAAACCTTTAAAAAAGATTGGGTAGATGCCTGCCTTTTGCTGAGGATATATGGGTGCAATCATTCCAAGCTTTCTTAGATGCAGTGAATAGAAATGAAATTCCTTTCTATTCTTAATGCCTCACCAGTGGCACAGAGTTATGATTAAGAACAGCCCTTCTTTTATACAATCACAGGTATTGTGAGTAATTTGGTTAGCATTTTCACCTAAATAAGACTGTAAAAGCAGCGCTAAATTTGAGGGAATGGACCCAAAGAATATAGATAGTTTTAGAAACTGTGGACATTTCTGTGATATTCCTAGTGAGCAGAAAGGTTGAGTCTGCATATGTTGTTTATATTTAGAGCCATAGCAATTTTGCCCTTTCTCATGCCTTCAGGATCTACACACCACCTGCAGGAACTATTACAAGAAATCCTCTGACTTTGGGACACAAACAAACAAACAGTTTTGGCACTAGCATCCTTCAAACTCATTTCAACGTGTTTATTTGTTTTCTCTGAGGTCTATATCCCCAGAGAACATTGCTGAATGTCACTCCTGCTCTTGGACAGCCCTAAAAATTCATGTCTAACATCTAAGCTCTGGATTTTATTCTGATCCTTCCTCCTTAATCTGTAAAATGCTCATTATAATTCCATATTTAACTGAGAAAATAATCATTCCTCTTCCATGGATGGCAGTACTTGAGAAGAGTACTGACGTTATTTAATAGGAGCACTAGATCCTCTACGCTGTAAGCCTGATATCTTCTATCTGATTGTTTTTCACTTTTCTTCTCTAATCCTTTGCTGATGAGATTCTCACAAAGTACATTTTTGACAGGTTTATGGGACTTCATTATTCTTTTTCCATGGGAGAAAAAATAGGAAATATATTCAAGTACCAAAAAAATTCTTGTCTCAGATGCTTTGTTTCAATTAAGAATATCTTATCAGCAAAATATCCACATCAGATTTTGGACACTGGTTTCAAAAGATGTATTTTTAATGATATTACTTTAAATTACTTTTTAAAACTCTTTCAGCCATCTCTGTCCTTTGTTGGATCTTAAAAGGCTGTCTCTGGAGAGGAGGGCTGCAAAACTTGTGAAGCCTTCTTCCTTTCTGCTATAGGATATTGCTTTTCTCAGCTCTCCTGTAAGACTTCCACAGCTTCCAAAAGCTCCCACTCAGTGTGAAAACCCAGCTGAGAGCTGGGGAAAAATATTTCTCAATTACTCTGCAGAAACCTGGCCAGATCCATTAATCCCAATGCCCCCTTGACATTTGATTGTCCTGAATTTCTTTGTTTCTAGGGAGTGAATTGTACGACATACAAAAAATGTGCAACCCAGCAGCAGCACTAAGCTGGTGTATTCAGGGTGTCCTGCTTTAGCTATGATTAGCAAAACAAACCCTGGCTCCTTGTACCACACATTCACCTGTGATGTTTCATCCTGTTCCCTTCACCTCTTCATATGCTTTGCTGCACTGAACTTTACCTCCTGCTTATATGTCCCTCCTTTTAAGCCAGCTGTGATTTTCTGAGCTGATTGAGCCCTTGCTGGGAGATAACTGCTTATTGTTTTCTTGATCAGCAAGCTCTCTTACAAACGAGTTTGTATTATCAGAAAAAAAAAAAAACCTACAAAAACTTCACAGCAGATTTAGCTTAAGCCACAGGCTGGGCTTCAGCATAAAAGGCATTATGAAAAGAGAGATTTTATCAGCCTCTGTTCAGCTGGATTGTAAATGATGCCATCCAGCTGCCCTGGATATAAGTTTGTAATAGCTATGAACATTTCATAGCTACAAATGTAGCTATGAGATTCATCATATATGAAGTCAAACATTTCTGTCTTCTCACAGTTGGAGTGCTTTTTGACATCTTGCATCCTCTTGCGCAGGCTTTAGGAAGCAAAGTGTTTATATCTGAAGCAGTACTTTTCTGTGGCTATTTTTAGAGACCTGAGGGTGGATTCTTTTCTTTCCCAAGTATAAGAGTGCCTTGCCGAGCTCTGACTGTTTGTTTTCTTCCTTATGTCTCTTCATCTATCATTACTCCAGGATGATTCACGTTGCTTTCTGAGCTCGTACGCTGGGATGCCTGTTGTGGGGAGCTTAGCAACTGCCTTGCACTGAAAGCCCATGCCGGCTGCGGCATGGCTGATGCTTAACCTTTACTCTGCTCTGTCAGGAAAAAGGTCATTGCTATGAGCTCATGACTGAGAAATGCACCGCAACATTTGATTACAGTCCTCTGTATGAACCATCTCCCACTGTTTTCTGCTTTCACTGTAATACTTCTGCTGCCTTGTTACCTGTTGTCCTTCAACCAATGTTTTGCAACACGGATGGTCAGAGAGTGAGGCAATATAAGCACAAGAAAATAAAAGGATCTGTAGTCTTTCATTTTACTTACATATCCTAAAATAATGGGCCACATTTTCCACTGCCACGTCTGAAATTGCTTCAGTGTGTATAGTTGAGTTTTCATGGACTGAACTGGTGGAGAGTCTACAAAGCTTGGGACTTAAGTCACAAGTCTTACTGACAATTTGCTTTGATAGTGCCTTGCACCATTTGAATAGAATTTGGATATATCCTTTGTTCATTACATAGAGTTAATTTCTTGATAGATTTTTTTTAAAAACCACTAGGCTAAAATAATTTCAGATAGATGAATTATGTTTATAAGGACTTTGAATGACAATTTCTAGAAATTCAAAAAGGTAGAACAGCAAAGAGATGAAAATTTAGATTTTTAAACTAGGTATGCCATCAGTACTTGTCAGGCTGCTCAAAAGTTAAGATAAATAATAGTGAAGAGAGCAAAGACAGCTGTCAGATTTTAAACACAAGCAAAATCATGGGCTGACAGACTGCAAAACCTTCCAACTCCATTTTTAGAAAAGGTCTTTTAGGAAATAAATTGATAGCACTGTGTATGCAGGTAAAGAATAAAAGCTGGGTAATGGGACAAACTGTAAAAGTATGCATGATTAAATGGGTATTACTGGAAACAGAGGCCCCATTTTTCACTTGATTTGTGTGGCAATGAAAAGCAATAATAGGTGCTTCAAGGAAATCACGTTATGCATTCTTAGAAACTGAATATATCCTTCAAGCAATTACACGTACAGCCACTTTGTGCATCAAATCCTGGAGACTTTTTGGCTAGCACTTCAAGCTTTAAGTGAGGTGGCGTTCCTGGAGCATTGCAGGCTCACTGCTCCCAGCTGCCCTCAGCGGCCAGCTGCCTGGTGCTGGAGCTTACAGCCATTCTCATTCACACCCCAGGGAAAAAAATGCTGTATTTTCTCTATCTACCTCCAGAATCTACTTTAAATTATTTTATTAGTTAGATAGCTCAGTATGATTGGGTTGATCCACTTTGCTTATTGGCAGCTTAGCGGAATATTAAAAATAGCAGTGATAATGCCAGATCTATTTTAGGGGAAGTTGAGCTCAAATCACGCTCTTTGCAGGTAAGGCTCCACCAGTTGACGAGGAACAGCTTTAGGATTTCAACTGTTTGTGAGAATCTCTTCACAAAAATAAAAGCTTTCCTTTCAAACTCTTTGCTATCCTAATCCATTAGAATTCAAGGCCCCACATCTGCCCGACCAGCAAGCCCAAACGAAGGTCAGCACTGAGACTTTCAGATTCATTTCCATTAAGCAATCCCTTGCAGAAGCTACATCAGTAAGCAGGAAATCCCTGCATGAAAGATCTTTTGCCTCGTTGAAATTACAAACAGAAAATCTTGCAGCAAGATAAAAAAAGGTTATAAATTCTGGAAGACATTAGATGGGTAAGAAGCAATATCAGTATCAAACTTAGCGATCTATGTGTGAAAAACATGATTTCAGTTGTGAAAGGGGTCTTCACAACTTACAGTAAACACAAGGTAGTAAATATAAAATTAGACAGTTTGACGTTAAATGATTTTTGCCCTCATAAAGAAATGCATTTTCCCTGGATACTAACACACAAAATTTTGATTACTTTCTGCACGGACCCCAGTGAATGACAGAAATTGAAAATTAAGGAAGAAAACCAGCAATGAAACATTAAGGACATTTGCTACCCTTGTCTTCTGTTTCAATATGGAATTACTGAAAGTGTTTATAGTGAAACTAGAAATCACAGACCTGCTGCTCCTGCTTTGATTACAGCCTGAAAGCTGGGCATCGTTCCGAGCTATGTTCCTCTGATAAGGTGAATCCTTGCAATTAGCAGGGCTAATTTCATGGAAGTTGTTCCACTGAGAAAATGCAAAATCTGCTGTTCTGTGTACGGTACAGACTGTGATGGTTTGGCGAAAGCATTGCCCTCACATCTCTCCATCTTATTATAGTCAGCACAAATACTGAAAAAACAGAATTACCTGGATTAAAATTATATGACTGTTACATGCAAAGAGTTGCTCTTCCCACTCCATCCCATTTTAAGTGTACTGACACTGAGCTCAATTCGTTGAATATAAAGACTAAACTTAAATGGAGTCTGAGGATGTCTTCTACTTAGTGCTTGGTGGGGAGATGTTTTATTTGTTTTATTTTTTTCCTTCTGAATGAGGCAGACAACACAGACTTCACATCCCAGCCCAGGTGTCCTGACAGCCGGGTTACCCCTGTGCCTTAATGGGTTTCTGCCTCTCTGTTCTCCTCTCTCTCTTTCTTCTTCTTTTCCGCTCTTCCTCATTTTTTTCTGCTCCTAATCACATGTTTCCACAAACTATTCTTTCTAGGCGCATTGACTGTCACAAGATTATTTGGTTTAAGGTCATGAGACTTCAAGTTCTGCTTTTTTTCCCTCTATTTTTAATGGGCTCTTTAGAATTCCCCTTGTTAAGTGTAAGTCTGCAACCAGCATTGCAGAATGAGGAGAGATGAGCAAAATAGAAGAGCTGAGTGATGGCCAGACTTCAAATCTCAAGTGAATCTGGTGATGAAGTACAGAATTGAAAAATGATGCAATTACTCCAGTGAGTCCCTAGAAGCAAAATCCCCATGCTCACAGCCTCACACTCCTCAAGCCCTCTAGGATTTCATGACACAGCTCTTTTTTTCTCCTTCTCCTGAATAGATTTGAATCATAGAATCATTGAAGTTTTAAGAGACCTTAAAATGCCATCTTGTCCAACTCCCTGCAGTGAACAGGGTCACCTACAGTTAGGTCAGGGTGCTCAGAGACCCGTCCAGCCTGAGCATGAATATCAGGGATGGGGCATATACCACCTCTCTGGGCAGCCTGATCATTGCCTTACCACTCATTTAGTGGAACTGCAGTTTGGATCAGGTGAGCAGAATGGAGCTGAGAGATGCTTTCAGCCTTGACTTACTTCACCTGACTGAGGTTATACACACAAGTGCTTTCCCTCATATAGATAAAAGATGCTGAGTTGTGGTGATTAAGTCCCATGTGCTAAATGTAATTATATCATGAGATGAGAAAATGGGCCACTGTTATGGTAAGTCCCCATGATATTGTTGTTGGTTTGAGTAATGTTTACTAAAGTTATCAGCACATGCAATAAGCTTGTAAGGACAGGTTAGCCAAGACAACTGAAAATAGCAGCGATTTTAGCACTCAGGGTCTGTCTGTATCACAGTGATTTCTGAAAACATTCCCATGAAAGAGTGCACTGAATAGCTCCAGTGCAACTCACTGTTAATGCAACTGACCTGCATGGACCCAGCATCCTGCTGAGACCTGTCTGGAAACCTCTGCCATTTGCTCCCTAAGAAGACAAACAGACCTTTGTTCAAAAGGCTTGTGGAATTCTAAGACTTGAGTTAGTGGGTTTAGTCAGCACTTTTTCTTATTAGTAAAGGCACAGTCTCTCTCCTTTGTTCTCTAAATCCATTTGTGCAGCTTGGTGCCTGTTAGTGGGCCTAAGTCCCTCCGAACCACCAGAGGTTAGGTCTGTAAATGGGCCTAGAGCATAATGCCATGTTTGAAAGACTGCCTCCATCAGGGTTTGGGAGTACTTTCAAGTTACAGTTACAAATTTCCCCATTTTTCCTGTTGATTTTTAACACTAATACTGCTAAGTGTGTACTGGTAAACTGTCCTGAAGTGAGCTGTACCAAGTTTTATATTTGAACTATAGTTATACATTCTGTATTAAAAAGATGATTTGGTATTTCCATTGGAAAATCTCTTTACACTTAATTTGTCAGTGTAAATCAAGACAATTTTTGATGCGGTGGAGTAGATGATTATACTCATAATACATGCTATAGAGGTTATTAAAATCAAAAACAAACAAAAACCCAAGAACCCTTGCTAATCCACACAGTGCCACATGAGACCCTGCATGGTTTATGGACCAGGTCATTAATCTGCAGTACTAAGCAGGCAGTGATAGTATCATTAAGGTTGGAAAGACCAATAAGATAATCTGGTCTGACCATCAGCCTGTACCTGTGACTGCTCTACTCCACATTCCTCAGTACCACAGCTACCCTTTTCTTGAACACCTCCAGGGACAGTGACTCCACCACTGGGCAGCCAGTTCCAATACCTCACCACTCTCTTTGAGAAGGAATTTTTCCTAATATCCAACCTGAACCTCCCCTGGTGCAACTTCAGGCCATTAATTCTTGTCCTACTGTGTGATTGGTTAGATTTCACCAATTTTTACTGGAGCACCTCAATGTGAAGTTGGTATTTCTTGCATAGCCTTTGATAGGTGCCACTGTTTAGAGTTCAGGATCATGCAACGTTTGTTTGTTTCCTTGTTTTCAGTTGAGATTGTTGCTAATAAAACCCAGTGTCGTGGCTTTGCTATAACTTTTACCTTGTCCTTCTTTCATTTTGTTCTCTTCTCTTGTGTATTTGAGCTCCTCATGTCTCACAGTTAAGCAAACACCTTGACGTGAACATTTCTGTTTATCTTTGTAATAGAATTAGCAACCAGATATCAGCTAGATAAATCCAGCAGAAGAAAAAACATGCATTTTCTTAACCATCTGGGGAAGCAGTAGCTGGATCCTGCATAGAGCCCAAGTGAGATCGTATCCTGAGACATTTGTGTGCTGCCCTTACACTCAGCAAACTCCCTCAGAGCAAACATGCCAGCCGGGAAGCCAGAGGAGAGCGACGGGTTCTTCCCAAGCCTCAAATATTTGCTCTGAGACAGCCCCAGTCAGCTGCTAGCAAAGGCAGCAAAGAGGCCAAGCTCAGCAGAGTGCCATTTGGGCTTTCTAAAAGATTATAGGACTGTCATGCATTTTTCAGATGTGGCCACAAATATTTGTTTTCTTGCTAAAGCAATGGCTTGAGGGTAAATTTACTCAGACTTCTTACAAACCTCCTTATGTAATGTTTGCGGTCAGATGATTTTCAAGGAAGGAAATTAAAAAAAAATAAAGTAAGATTGTACAGCCCCGGACAGGCAACCCGTGCTGTGGGAAGGAGCTGCTGAGTGTTAAGCTCCTGAGATGGAGGTGGAAATCTCCCCTCTGCAGGAGCATCCATTCTCCACAGTACATCAGAGGAGGCTGTGAGAGACCTCTTACATGGCACGTCTGGCAGATGTTGAGGTCAGCCCTTGATAAGGACTTTGATCTAAGCGTACAAGTCAGAAATCTCTTCTCTCTACCCACATGTCCTGTCTCTACACAGTGTTTTCTTAACATCAGCACAGCAAACATAACACAGGTTTGGGGGAAATTTGATGATTCTAATCAAATTGTTCTGCACTGAAATTAAACAATGACAAATTTCGGGTTAGTTCTAGCTGGCATTTCCTTTTCGGCTGTAAAAAATGTGAATGTAAATGAAACTCCACAGAATACTGAGCTGGCAGCCACAAAAATACAGCACCATTTTGATCAAAAAAGTGGAATATTTTCATTAGCCCATGCCACACAGTGCTCTGAAAGCTAAAGGAGCTCATAACCATGTTTTGTCCAATGGATGAAACTGCCCCCTCCCACCTTGCACACCTCGCGCTGCGCACACTTGCAGCTCCTGGTCAGGATGCTCTCCTGCCTGGTGAGAGGGCCAGGGCTGCACCCTCCCACTGCGTGAGAAGAACAAGCGCTTCACGCTGCCATTCCCACTACACCAGAATTGCTGAATTTTAAGCAATAACAGCCTATTATTTTATTTTAAGTTTTAACAATCCCTTTTTAAATGGAAAGATCCTTGTTTATTTCTTGAGCAGATTTTATACTGATTTTGATAGGTTCATTTTTGTTGGACCACAGTCACAGTTACCTGTGGATACCAACCAAACAATACATGTCTATGGGAGTGCAGATGGTGAAGCTGTGATTGAGACCACGTTCCAATGAGAGTAATTACAAAGTGCATATCAACACTCCTCTGCTATCTTATCTCTGAGGATTTATTTGCAACTTTTTAAATGGGTGTATGTGCCGGTGACCTACAGTACCCTGTCACTTAGGGGAAGGAATTTGGTTTTTGACAGAAGAGTTATTCAGAAAAGCATGTTTTGAATGTTAAAGAAATTACGTGATAAATTTACTACTGAGGAATACTAAATTTTGCTTGAACTGGGATAATGTTATCAAATCTAGAGGTATGAATTTTACATAACAGCATAGCTAAACAGAGAGAGAATATCAGGTAGGATATCCTGTTTGGACATATAGTTTGCAAAGCCTCAGTGATGAAGCCACATTTATAATTTATACTTCAGAGTAGACTTTGGATGAGAGACTGGGTTTTTTTTCAGTTGAGAAATTTCTGGCTATTTTTGCTGTTGTTGTTGTTCAGTGACTCTCAACATGGAATTCTACAGTGAAAACCAGATTAATCAAGTCAAATCATTTACTTCTACTGTGTAAAGGATTTATTGATTGCTTCAGCTCTTCTCTTATTCCCATGACATATGAATTAAACTGGAGGAGACAATAACTCCGTTAACAAACAAAGATATAGGGATAGTCCCTTTAAGCAAAGGATGGTTTACTATCTTAATAAGAGTCATGGTGTGATGCTTCTGCCCTTGAGCACTCTTTTCCTTCTTTGATGTCGTCTATCTATTTATAAAGTGCTCTGAGACTGCAAGGATGAAACACCCTATATAAAGTACAAGGTCTTTGTCTGCCTCTATTAAAATGAGCCCAGACAATTTTTTTTTAAAAAGAGAGGAAAAGTATGCAGCAAAGAAGCCATGTGCCATGTGTTGCTTAGAGATCTGAAAAAATCTTTTGATAAATCAGTCACTTTTTTTCCATTTCAACCTAAAATGCACACAGAACTTCAGAAAACTTCAGCTACTTTTCTATTCAGAGCAAATGAACCTGAAAAATTAGAAACAAAAACTTAACAATAAACAAATAGGAAGTTGAAATGGATGCAGTCTTATGTTCTATGCTGCAATTACAGGCTAATGCAGGGAAACTGTGATTATACATAAATAATAAGTTGAAGTAGCAATGCCCCATGGAGCTGAAGGACTGGCACTCATCTCTACCCTAACAGAAATCTCCTCTGCCAAAGTGGAAGACCATAAGATGAAATAGTGGTCAAAACGGTTTTGTCTGAGCAGCTTTGTTTTATGAAGAAGCACTTTGAAAGTGATAAGCCTACAAATGTCTGACATAATGATTCTGTTAGTTGGCACTATGGATTTTTCATTTCAAGGAGCAAATCAAGACCATGGAAGATAACTCTAGGATCAGTCCTATAAAACATGACTTTTCACTGACATTTCTGAGACTTTTGTCTATTTCTTGACTAGACCTACTAAACCTACAGTGCCCAGATTGCCTTTGGCTGAGGAAACACACAAAGTTTATGAATCATATGAGAGCTGGTTAAGGACTCCAAGGAGTCCCCTTGGATCAGGCCCTCAACCTCATAATGTGTTACCAAGTTCGAGAGGCCAAATGCTCTCTGCTTGGTGTGGCAAAGCTCCACCTGGAGTCTCACACTGGAGAATGCCCCATGCTGGACTGGGCAATGTGGGGAATTCACCTACTTGAGTGTGCAGTGCACTTTATCCTTTCCACTTCGTTGTATTCACTGACAACCAGAGGAACAGTTTGGGCAGCCCAGCTGTAAAGGACTTCAAGTACCTGAACTAAGCATTCCCAATTCTGCAGTGATGCTAAGTACATCCTTAATTGCCATGTTGAATTACAAGCCAGTTCTTCTGTTCCTTTCACTTGTACACCTAGGTCAATGAGATTGTCATGCTCTCTGTCACATTATGTTAGAAAGAGAAGATTCAAAATGACACCCTTTCAACTTGTCTCATGTGGCTAGTAGCTTTCCAGTTCCTTTATACTTAGCAGCTTGTGAGCTATTTGAGAACTGTTGCTTTTAACAAATCCAGTTAGCTGACTGTCTGCTGAAAAGCCACAAGAGGAGAAAAAACCCTAATAAACACCAAAGTCTTTTTTTTTTTAATTGTGTTCTCATTCTTTGTATTCCAAATTTTGAGATTTGATTAGCCATTAGCATAGAGCTGAACATTTCACATCAAATAGAAGAAGATAGCTGAGCCTTGGACATGGTGCTCATTTATTCTGACCTAACTCTGGGCTCTGCATGAGCACAGCTATTGTTATTTTGTACAGGACTTATATTTGATACAGTGTGTGTCCTGTTATTGTGACTCTGTAAAGCTCCTGAGGATTAAGAAAGAAAGGCTGTGGAAATGTGCTGCCTGAGGTGTCAAACATAAAAGAGGAGAAAAAGCAAAATATGGGCAAAGTGGATACATTTGTACCTGAAGCGCTCAGGAAATCAGATAATGCTCATTCGGTTTCTGACTCCACTACCACGTTTTTAATGTGACGTTGGGAGAACCGTTTAACTTTTCTCTTACCATTTTCTCTTTTGCAATACTGACACCACACTTTGCTGAGAAGTAGGGGGAAAAGGGCAGATCAGTTTTCGGCCTTATTTCAACACAGAGGCCATCCCATGTGGATAACGGGAATACGAATGATATTTTTAAGGAATATACATAGTTTATAATATTTTCCTTCTGAACTAGCCATAAAATACACAGTGCTTAACGTACTTGTTTTTGTTTTATATCTCATACTTCAGTAAAACAGGATGCATTTAAAACTATCTGCTTGCACCTTCCCCCTTGAAAAAAAATATTTGACCTCTTGAAGCACAGAAAATAAGAAGTCTACTTTTTTTCTTTTTTTTCCCTGCAAAAGCTTTTCCTAAAAGAATTACCTTTGGCAAAACATTTGTTTGTTGTAAATCTTCAGAAGCTATGTCAGAAGCCTGCATTGTAGTTTTCCATGTACTGCATCGGAACAAAGTCTTACACATTTTAACAGTAGCTATAAAACAAATTGAGAAGATTTAGGTATATCTCTTGTCAGCCAGCAGACTTTTGCAAGCCCTCCCTTTGGCAGACAGCACTTTTAAACATTTATATGGCCTAGGATTTATATGGTAACAGCATGCAAGCAAAAAAATACCCTAGTTGGTATCAAAAAGCCTTAGCGGATGTCTTATTTTGGGAATCAGCTATTTAGGTTTATGCTGAACTGAAATCACATGTTCTGCCGTGAAGAACTGCTTCTGTTCAACTGTTTACATACCGTGAATAAATGTTTAAAACAATCTTTCCTGGGAATAAAGCTCAAAATGAAAGGCTCGGCCACTTTTACAGAAAGCAGGCTAGATCTCTTCGTGGTGGCTCTTGAGTGCTCCAGTTGTGCCTGCAACCCACCACCCTTGGGTAGAAGGGTTTTGCGTTTGTACTATAACACTGTGCAGGTGTTGGGATCCTGCCCCTGCAAATGCATGGGTTGCAGAGGCGAATGGGAAACCTGTTCCACTGTCATGAAAAGGTGGATTCATTGTTTATAAAACAAGGCCACAGATTCTCCAGTAGACCATTCTGGATCACTCCATATGGTGAGAATTATAACCTCCTTCCTGCAGATGTAGCTCAGAAATGCTGAGAAACTGACCTGCAAAAGAGAAACACGTCTCTGAGCAGAAATGGAGATATGATAAAAGATAACAAGGGCATTTTGATCTCTTGTGGCACGAATATCTTGGAATTTGGAGGAAATTTAGATAAGAAGAAATTCTTCCCTATGAGGGTGATGATGCACTGAGACAGGTTGCCCAGAGAAGATGTGAATGCCACATCCATGGAGGTGTTCAGCGTCAGGCTGCGTGGGCATTTGATAACCTGGTCCAGTGGGAGCTGTCCCTGCCCCTGGCAGAGGAGTTGGAACTGGGTGATTTTTAAGGTCCCTTCCAACCCAAACTATTCTGTGACTCCATGATTATATGAATATTTGTGGAAAAAATAGCATAGAACTTTATCATTAAGATTATTTATATTGCATAAACATAAAAACCAAACCAAACAAAAAAAAACCCTAGGGTTTTTTACCTCTTTTCTATCACTTCCTAACTTTTCTGTATTTAACTTGGCATCCTGAGTTGTGTCCTTAGTAATCCTCATGACTCATATGTAAGGTATTTGGACAGCATATGCTCTCAGAACGAACAGATTTTTAAAATGTGATTATTCACATTTGTATGAGCACAACCCCCCTTCCCAAACATCAGCCTGCACAAAAATGATAGCTATCTGATTACCCACAGCAGAGGAACTGCAATGATAGGAAATGGAGAAATTACACTTCGTCTCACATTTCTACCTGTACTTTCTTATATGTGAACCTCATGTCTATCTAAACACCTACTGAACAGCTTCACTGTTCTCACCACAGTAATACAAGGTGGATATTTTTCCATGTTGACTGCAATAGAAATAGGCTCCATTTTTTTTTCAAAATAATGATTTCATGTCCCTTCTGTTTCCTGTGGTTCTGGCCTTTCAGTGGATCTCCATCGTTTTTAGCATTATGTACTCATGTGACACAGGGATAAAGCTAAACTGAAGGACTTTATCCTAGGAAATGCAGCAAGTATAAGCTCTTTTTCCCAATACAGTTCTTTCTTCCTTTCACAGTTATGGACAAGCCCTGAGGAATACTTCAGGTACTATGCATTATGAAGTGCACATTGCACATTGACCTATTTTTAAATAGTCTTTTTCTTTTTTTTCTAGTAGACAAACCCCCTTGATTTTTTTCATGTAAAGTTTGCATCCAGGCCAAGGATACAGCAGCACTCTGTGATTCAGGCTAACAAGTTATGCTGCCAGGTTCTGCCTTGTTAAACTCCCACCACATCATCTTCTTGACCTCATTTACCTCTTACGAGGCCAGTGCCTGAAGCAAAAGAGATTTAGTTTTTAAGGGGTTGTTTTGGCTTCTCATATTTAAAGCTATTGAAAAAATAAGTCTCTGTAAAAGAGCTTGTGTCCCTGCAGCTATTGTTTGGTACACAGCACCAGAAAACATTATACTGTGCTGTAACAGCAAGCAGGCAAACTGGCAAAAGCATGAAAAGAAAACAGATACGTTAGCTACAAATATTCATTTCTTAACCTTTGCTTTCATTGCTTATAAAGAAAAAGAGTCATTCAAGCAGTGAACATGCAGGAAATGGCATGCATGATGGTTTCCCAAAGGCTATGAGACTAAACATAGATATGGGCTTTGGTGAGATCTGTTGCCCTCTGAAGTGCAGAGGGTACTATGAGGCTTGCAAATTCTTTGGAAAACTACACTGAATGCATTTGGTTGGGGATTGATTTGGCTGTGATTGTACAGTATAGTGTTTGCTTACATGGTCAAGGTGCCTGACAGTGCAGCTGTGCAAACAGACAGGTGGGTGGGAGCACTCAAATACAGGTACGACTGGGTAAGAAACTTCATACTTCAAAACACTTCAGATGCACAGCTTGCTTCCCTCTCTCAAAATGTTCCTCGGGTCTCTGCAGCAGCTGGAGGATGAGAGGGCCCTAACTACATCAAAAAAACTGCTTTGGTCCGGAGGGGTGTATGCGTGTATTAAAGGCAGGTACAGAGAAGATGATGTCCAAATATATAGTTTAATCATATGCATGCATACTGGTAACTCCACATGATAGCAGTACTACTCCTACGATCATGGGAGACTGGGGTAGGTCTGATCCTCCTTCCAGATCTGTAAATTAGGTGTTTGCATAATCATACATGCCTTTCTTTTTGCCAACTTTTGTCTTTGCTCTCCCTCTTTTTATTCTGCCATGAATTTTGATGTCTTCTGAGGTTTTGGGCCTTCCTCTTTGTACCTGACAGCCAGGACACCTTCATTACTGAAAAAGAAAAGTCACATACCCTGCAATACGAGTCACAAGAACTGGGGCTACGAAGCTCCTGAAACAGTTTTGTTCAGCTACAGAACTATAAATCAGTAACTCTCTCCAGCAAATCCGATTTATACGCATTGTTGCCAGTACTTGTGGAATCAGAACAAAAGCTTGTGATGTTTTAGACAAGGTCCTTGAGAGCATAGGAGACGTCCAGGCTTTACTCATAAAAATCACACACTGCACAACAAGTGTCTTCTGGCAAACATGAAAAGCCACTCACTGTTAGTTACTACTTTACTTGCGTTTTTTACTTGCTTTAAGTGCTAATACATTTGAATTATTATCTTCATTCATGATCTCAGGTTATTGTTGTTGCTGTTTCTGGTGCTTAGTGTCTAATGCCTGAACACATTTTTGTGGTTTAAATCTTATGGATATTCACTCTTTCTTTGCAACCAATAAATGTGAGAAATACTGACTCAAAACTTTTGCATTCCAACTCACTCTGCACATAATTTGATTGCAGCTGAAGGAGTTTAAGCTAATAGTATGAGCTGCAGAAATACTCCCATAGCAAAATACACTTTGGCCTCCTCTGTTCCTGTAATACATCTAAGGGAATAATCTGAAGAGAACTCTCTGTAATTAAGTACAAATGAAGGGAAACAGCAGGCTCCGTCACTGAGGGGCTGATGTGCAGTTTCACTGTCCTGGCAAAGCTACAGGGATGGAGTTCACTGAAGTGTACTTTATGTGAATTTCGGGGATATTTAATCATTATCAGATGCATGTAGCATGGGGAAGGAGCTAGGCTCTGGGTTCAGAGGATTGGCTTTGGCCACAAGCAGTGTTCACAAAGCATTTGCCATCTCACATTCCTATGTCTTAAATTTAATGGAGTTACAGCTTTGACCCTTTGGCTGCATTTCTGATGCCACGTGCACATGCACACTTGGCCGAGTCCTATCAGCACTGGCCTTGCTGGCAGCCATCACTACAGCAAAACCACAGAGGTGGCCTCCTCACTCCCTTCAGCTGCAAGGCCCACAGTTAGAGTATGTTTCACTTGCCCACCCTCAAACCATGCAAGCTGCCACGAACTCCTGGCAGGGTTTGCTTTTTATGGTTGCTGGTAAGTAAGAAACTCTCCTGAGAAAGGTGAGGGCAGAAGTCACTGATGCTCAGTGCCCATGTGCTGGAGCAAGGCTGCACTGGCAGAGGCAGACGCTTGCCGCCAATGCCATAGCCCCTTAGGAAGGCACATGTGAGCCATGCCCCTCCCAGGCAGGCCGAGGCAGGTCTCTCCTCACCTGGGTGGCCATCTGGACCCCCTGGCCCTGCTTGTGCCTGGAAAGCCAGTGGCTAAGGCAGGTTGCTCGGCGCCAGCAGCCTCTGGTGTCTGCATGGAACTCTGCAGTCCTGCACACCAAAAAGAGCAGAAGTCTCTAAATAGCTTTTATTCCTTCCTTCTCTTAGAAATGAATGAGACAGGAAAAGTGAAAAGTTGCAGATATCACACTTTAGACTTCTTTAGATATTGCCAATCTTTAAACACCACAAATGTTCCAGCATAAGGTGCTAGCTATGAATCTGATGTTCCTTGATGGCTTTTGGGCAACCCTTCAGACCATTTTAACCTACTGCAGACTAATTCATAGGTGTGGGGAGAGGAGAGAACCGCTTGACCTCAAATCTAATTCCATCTTTCCCTGCACTATTTTCATAAAAACTGTGTGATTCATGGCGTATTGCCTACATCTTTTCCTTTGCTGCAACTCACCCTGCAGCCCCTTAAGGGAGTAGTTTCCTCCTAAGATTTGCTTCCAAAGCAGTGCATTTTTTACTTCACAGTCTCACCCTGTATCTGTGGTTTCCTACTGAAAAGGAAAGAACATACTAAGAAGATAGTATGTTATTAATAATGTAGTAAATTAATAGTTGTAGTTATTAATAATGTAGTAAATTAATAATGTAGTAAATTATACAGATATGAGATTAATGATACGATAATGATATTGAAAAACTATCTTTTTTTGTTCCAAAAGTGAAAAAGTATAAATCAAATCTTATTTGGGAATATTAATTAATGATTCCATTACTGTTGCTAATACCAAGTCTAAAAAGAGATGGAATATTATGTCAACACAGTGCAGAGGAAGTGATTCAATTGTAAGTGTAAAATATTCATGTCTCCAGGCGGCGAGCTGGCACTGTAGGTTAGAAATGAAACATGATGGTTCTAAAGTTTAGAGGATGATAATTTTAACCCCACAGAGATCTTTGTCATCTTCCGCAGTGTCCATTTTCAGATTACAGCTTTCAGATACTGCCTCAGGAATGCAAACACAAATATGAAGGTGGGTATGAATCACTGTGAGAGTGGGCTCCCATCTTTCACAGAAAGACACTTCCCAAGCAGGGAAGCATGTCATCAAGTTCTTACAGTTCTGATTTTGTTGTTTTTTTTAGGTAAATGACAGCAATGACCAATTCAGTACTGAAACAACACAGCCATGTCACTCCAGGAAAGAAGAGAAAACATGACACTCATGATGGCAGAATGGGACCTTCACTTGTGGAGCAGGTTACTACTGTTACTTTCACCTGTTCTGTATAGCACACGAAGAGATAAAAACTAATATGTCATGGCATGGAGAAAGGCGCTTTCTTTCACTGCACTGTATGAAAGCAGTCATAATGCAGGGAGCATCTCCATTCCCAACACTGTTCTAACCAGAGCTTATATAAAAAAATATATATTTTTTTTTGTATCAAACATAATGAGGGTAAAGCTGGGAAGAAAAAGATAGAGGACAGGTTTATTTTACTCAAAATCCTGAGATACATCCATCAAAATTACTATGGCTCTTCAAATCCCTGACAAAGTCAGAGAGAAGATTCCGTTTTCTGGAAAGGACTTTTGTGGATGAAGAGGCGGTCAGTGCTCATCAAGATAGGATCCAATGATCTAGACTGTACAAAGGCTGGTGCTCTTCAGTATTTCAAAGGCATATAGCACCACTGTCAAATGTTATGAGTTCAGATTCTTAAGATTAAGACCTCAGAATTTTCCAGGCTATGATTTAAATATTAAGTCTATCCTGTAATATATAACACATGCTTCACACACAGACCTGGCCTCTTTCAAGACTCTTTACGAGCTGACTTGAAATACAATTGCAACAGGTGTGTTTATAAAACTAGATGTGGTAAATGTATCTGTGCTGAAGCCTTCAGTTAGGCATTTACATGCATCAGCGAAGGACAAAGTCTTTTTCACTGACGTCTGAGTACTGACAGTACTGAGACTTTCAGTTTACTTGAGATTCAGACTTAGTGCCTTAGAGTGATGCTAAACCTCTAACAATGTACTTGTACAAACATGGATGGTTCGACACACAAAATATCTGATTCTTCATATGGCTTATCAGTCTCAGTTGAAAATTATGTTGCATTTCACAGTGGCTGAGAAAGTTAGCCAAAATTCAGTTGTTACTGTTTGTACCTCATGGTTTTGTTACTGGGGCAACCCGGGACTTTTGCTATGGAAATGTTGCTTTCAGAATTTGATATACTGGCAGTATTACATAGACTTATTGAATCATTTTTAAAGATAAAGCTGGCTTTAATGGGTATGCCTTGAGAAAGAACTGGAATACTTTGTTGTAACCAGCTAGACCACCTATGGCAGTAGATTAGCAGCAGACTCACAGAACGGAAGTAAAACTAGCCTCCAAGCCTTTTGACATAAATAAGATAAACCTTTAGAGGCAGAAAATCTGCTTTAGCAGATTTCAAATTTAAATTTATGCTTTGAAACTTATTGCTCCTAGAAGATGATGTGGACATTAAAAGAACCTGCAGAGTGCCAGATGTATTAAGACCTGCCTAGACATTTCATGATCCTTCCTGTTTTATAAAGCTTCCTTCCCCAGTTTGTTTGGTGTGATACAGATTTCTATTATACCCTAATGGGGTAAGAACCAAATCTCAAATATCAGTTCCTCATTAAAGTGCTGGCCTGTGTGACAAAGCTTCAGAGAATCATACTCAGCACCCTAACTTGCTGATATCACGTGAGCCCAGACAGACCTCCTGCTGCCCCGCTCCAGCCATTGCCAGAGGTCTGCAAAATGCCATGAGCCAGAATTCAGACAGCAGAACCAGATGTGGTCCTGCCAGCTTCCAATTTCACTCACAAAGTAATTTCTCAGAACCCCCCAAGTGCAGCTTTCTGCCAATTACTGCTGTTGCCCCGGCTTTACAGAATCGAAGAATCACAGGCATTGGAAGGGACCTCAAGAGATCATCAAGTCCAACTGCCCTGCTGAAGCAGGTACCCTACAATGGGTCGCATGGGTAGGTGCCCAGATGAGCCTTGAATATCTCCATAGAAGGAGACTCCACAACCTCTCTGGGCAGCCTGTTCCAGTGCTCTGTCACCCTTACAGTTCTTCTGCACATTAGTATGGAACTTCCTATGTTCAAGTTTCAGGCCATTACTCCTTGTCCTATTGCTATGCACCACTGAGAAGAACCTGGCCTCATCCATTTGCCTCCCTCCTCCCTTTAGGTATTTATAAACATTTACCAGATAACATCTGAGTCTTCTTTTCCCCAGACTGAACAGACTCAGATCATTCAGCCTTTCCTCATATGGGAGGTACTCCAGGCCCTTTATAATCTTTGTGGCACTCTGCTGCACTCCTTCTAGGAGATCCCTGTCTTTTTTGAACTGGGGAGCCCAAAACTGGACACAGTAGTCTAAATGTGGCCTCACCACCTCCCTCAATCATGGTCTATTTAATGCCCCCCAAGATACCACTGGGCTTCTTGGTCACAAGGGCACACTGATGGCTCATGGCCATCCTGCTGCCCACCAGAACACCCAAGTCCTTCTCCACAGAGCTCCTCTCCAGCAGGTCATCCCCTACCCTGTACTGATGCATGCAGTTATTCTTCCCCAGATGCAAGACTCTACTCTTGCTCTTGTTAAATCTCATCAGGATTGTCCCTGCTCATCTCTCCAGTCTGTCCAGGTCTTGTTGAATGGTGCACAGCCTTCTGGTGTGTCAGCCACTCCTCTCAGCTTTGTATCATCAGCAAACTTGCTGAGCATAGACTCTATCCCTTCATCCATGTCATTGATGAAGATGTTGAACAAGATCAGATCCAGCTCTGACCCCTGGGGAACACTGCTAATTACAGACCTCCAAGCAGACTCTGTGCCGCTGATGACAACACTCTGAGCTCTGCCAGTCAGCTTTACTGTTCCTTCTGCCTCAGCAACTTTTCCTCCCATGTTTGAGAACGGAGGAATGAAGGAAGATGAGGGCTTGCACATTTTTTTTTCCACGTTCTTTCTTCAAAATGTTCGCACAATAAAGGTCTCTTCAGTAACTATATTTTCCTAAGTCACTGGTTCAAACTGAGCCTGGATAAGCATAGATATCTGATGGGAAAGGAGAAAAGAATGAGCCAATAGAAATTATTTTGAAGAGGGGTCTGATTAATGTCCCCTTACTCTATCTTTCTTCAGTACAGCTGCTCCCATATGAACTAGTCATTCCTGGAGCTCTTGTTAAAGACAAAGAAGAAAAACGGACTCTTTTATAATGAGTCATCTGACCTATTTGATCTTTATTAGGGTGCTACAAAAGTGCCCGTTTCACTCTGTGAGCCAAATGGTCTAAGTGACAGGTTCTATGCTGGGGATACCTGCATTTAATGAGATGAATCCTATTGCTTCTGACGTCTTTCTTGACACATAATGAAAAGCATCCTCACAGAGTGGAGGCACCAGTACCTGTTTGTCACCCACTCTCCCATAAAGCATCGTAGGGGAGCAGTGGAAGGAAGTGATCACTGCCAATGTTATTTCTGGCCTGAAGCTACATGCTTTACTTGGAAAAATGGCAGTGCGATTTTTATCTGAGAAAGGATAGATAGGGAGATGGTTTCCAGCCTCTGACTGTAAATAAAACAAAAATTTTATTTGAGTTTTTGTTATGCATCTCACATGCTGGCTTCCAGCTGCATGTGAATCATCATCTCCAGGCTGGGCAGAACACATCCACAGCTTTTTGTGGGAGGCTTTGCAAGTTGTCTGGGGAGCCAGCTATCAGAAACCCTGCCACCTCTCTGTACGAAGGGACTCTCCCAAGGTTTAGGTCATTTGATAAAAAATACTTCTAGGTTTTATTTTGCATAGTGTAAAAAGTGCCCTAGAGATTACAGAGTAATACTCCATTACCTAATTAATATTTAATAATTAGTGCTAAATGGAGCAGTTCTCACAAGAGATTAGAAAATAATTCACATCTTGCTTGCTGGGACAATCCCCTGGCACTGATGATCTTAATTCAGAGCAGTGTCTGACCCCTACAATCAAAGCGAATGCTGTTAGCCTACTGAAATTAGTATGTTTTAATAAAATTCCATTTCTTAGTGACAACTTTTTCATAGGTCTTCAACAAGCTCTGTATCAACAAAATGGGCCACTGTGACTCAAGTGCATTTTTCATGCAGTGGAGAATGCTTCCTAGGTTTCAAATGAGGAATTCAAATCTAAGGTGAAATAACAGCTTGAAAAAGATGACGTTTTGCAATGACCTTTCCGTTTAGTGTCCTGAGAACTGCAATCAAATTCTGATGTCACTGAGAAATCCATGACTGGTTGATTGACCGTTAGCCTGAAGATAGCTTTTTCCTAAGTTAATTCAACCAGAGAGATTCTTTAGGGAATCCTTAAACACAGTGAATGTTCCCAGGAGATAAATTGGGTGGATGAATCTTCAAATGTTAAGTAGCGTTTAACATGATCTAGTTCAAATTTGTCCTTTGTCTTGTACTTGCTATAATTGCCTACAGAGCGTAAATTGGATGCTGTCTGAATACTGGTGAAGTGCATCTATTTTATCCAGAGAAAAGTGCTTAAAGAAAGGGGACAGACTGCATGGAAAACAGTCTATATACTGATCACCCATATGTCAGGACTGGAAGAACAGAGCTTATTTAAGTAGCAGTTGTGACAGTGGGGTTATTGTTCTGTTTCACATGTAGGAATTCTTGGCCTGCTAACAAAGGAAGAATAATATTGAAATATTATATATATAATTCATATTTATAATATGAAAAAGGAGATGGTTGTATTTTGTCATTCCTGACTTTCTCAGCATGTAAAAGCAGAACAGGAATATCCTCCAGCCACCCCTTGTATTGGAGGTAGGATGAGTAATGGGGGGAAACAAGAGCTTAACTGCAGAAGATACAAGGATGTTCAGACAATCCAAACCAAGATGTACTTCCTGCTGGAGAGAGGTAGATGAGCCAAACCATTAAGAATGAAATCTCACTGGAAATGTGTCTACTTTTCCTGATTACAGGAAAACATGAATTGAAGCAAGGTAGTTATTTCCAAGTATTTTTTAGATCAACCATAGCTAGACAGCCATAATAAAATAGCTGTAATCTCTGAACCTGAGTGACAGTCTCCCATTTAGAGAAGTTATTAGGCTCTGGTTGTTCAGCTTCTCTGATACACTAGAGGGGAATAAAACCTCACCAGAGTGAGTTGGTCTTGTGCCATCCTTAAGGAACAGGAAAGACGAGCTTACCCAAATCAGAAGAGTAAAGTGAGATGATGTGGAGCTTGAAAGGTCATTGGTGACAGAAAATACAGCCTCCGTAAGTAGTGTTAATGTTTTGATTCACTGCAGTGGTATTTGGATTAGGCTTTTAGCAGAAGAGAGTTGCTGGTTTTGTTGTGTCTTCAGGATATATGAGTTCTAATCCTAGTGCTTTGTTCAGGGGATTCAAGTGACTAATTAGGGACTTAAAATATTGGATTAAAAGCTTTATAGAAATTATTTTAATAGCTTTATATGTAAGCTTAAAAAGGATGTTGTAACTTCAGGTAAATCCCCAGTTTTATTTTCCTTAAGTCTCAATATAACCTGTGGAGGAGAAGAGAGCTGGAAAGATTTATCAGTAGAGATCTCAAACAAATCGGCACCTTCACCTTCCTCTAGCTGTCCCCTGGGGCTGACTGCCAGAAGTGAGCTCTGCTGGATACAGATTTATTTTTTTAAGTGTCTCTATTGTGCATGCAATCTTTTCTTCTGTATGTATAGATTTGGCAGCTTGGAAAGCTGAGAAGTTGAGGGATGGGAAAGGACACAGTGAACCTTAAACAGGTACCATATTTAAGTACTAAATATATTAAAATGCTTTCTTACAGCTATGGTGGGAGCAGAGGAGGGCCAAAAGTGAGTTCAGTCCTGATAAAAGCATTTAATTTCCACATACTCTCACTGGAAGAAGTTTGGTTTCTCTGCAGATGCCCAGAGAAGAGACTGAGTTCACTTCATTTGTGCACATATTTCACTGTTGATGAATCAAACCAACATGAAATGGTAGGTGTGATTTCCAGTCAGCATAATTCTAAGAACAAGTTCTGGTGGGGAGAATCTACTTTTAAAAAATTGTATCCTGCTGTCATCTGTGTAGCTGCATCAGAGAAACAGCTGTTTGAGGGAGGTTGGACCTACTGTTGCTCTACTCAAGTGCACTGCCCTAACAAAGAGGTTGATGTCCAAAATCTCTGCACAGCAATACCTCTCTATCACAAGATAACAGTGGTTAAAAAGACAATAACTCAGTTGTAGGGAAATGTATGTGGAGTTCAGGTAGCTGTCTTACATCCAACTTCAATGTATACAACTTAGGATCACAACAGGTTTCTCTACGTAATAGATATACTCCTAAACTCACAAATTACAGTGAAATTTGGTATAAGCAGATAAGCTGACTACAAATGTTTCAGCACTCTTCTTTCCAATGTCCCTTTTGTAATATATCCAACAAGACTTGTTCTAAGTTTTCTAATAAACTTTATTATAATGTATATTTTTTCTCAACAAAGGAAGTCAAATGTAGTAATGGTAATGACACTTCTTTTTGAGATTTGGGTATTTTTGGAGCCCAGATTTCAAAATGGATAAGAAGATAGACATTGCTGGCCTATTTGAGTTGGTACAAGAAAAGAAGCTCATCACAGTACCTGGAGTTGGGATCAATCACATATCATATTCTTTGACATTCATGAATACCAAACATCTGATATGAAAGACCTATTAATATTCTCTATGTTTTTCCCTAGCAGTAACTTTCCAACTGCAAACAGGTAATCCTTATCTCTGCACAAATATCTTCAAAATGGAACATGTTTCTCAAGGGAGTTGAACTCACTCCCCCAATACCTGTAGATTTTAAAATATTTTAAACTATAACACAGTACTGAAATCCAAATTAACAGTTCCTATGGCAACTACAGTTTACACATGAAAAATATCTGTCCTAAACAATCTATTCAATGATGCATGAACCTGAACCATGCTGTAAGAATTTCAGCATTCTGTATTACATTAATTTTGAATCTTAAAACTCTCTTGCTCACTAAGGCTAAGATCACTTTTTGTGGACTACTACAAGACTTACGCCTTGCTGAAGTGCAAAAAAGCACATCTGTTTGTAGCAAGGATACAGATAGCTCATTATAATAGGATTTGGACATCTATAATTGCTATGTTCTGTTTGAAGACCTTCTGTCATATTCATATAATCTTTATTGGAGATATCCAAATAAAAGGATTCATAACAAGCAATTCTGGAAGAAAGCCAGAGATCTAAAACAAACACTACCATTATCTCCAGTTAGCCCAAAATAGCCTTGAGAGATGCCACTGTCACAATGAAAAAGCTTTCAAAACAGTATGAAGATGTATTCTACATGTTAATAGAATTACTCTGCACAGTCCAAGACCTTGAAAGGTATATTTAGAATACCATTTTTTGAAAATAAGCTGTCTACATTATTGCTGCTAACTGACAGCTGTCTCTAATTTGACGACCAGATCATGGACCATTTTGTTTGTGCAAAATGAAAAGGGAACCCCAATTGCTCTCCTACTCCAGCTGAGTGCTCCAACCTAGGAGGGCAAAATGAAGAAAGGAGATTTCACTTGACTGCCATTTGTTGTCATCCTTATGTATGTGGGACGGTATGAAGAGTGTGGATATTCAGTACTCAATATAGCTGCTAATTTAGGTGTGTAAGCATTATGTAAAGCATTACATTATGTGTAAGCATTACTGTAAAATCTATAATCAATCTTATCATACTTTCTTTGGTTTATCTGAATTGTGGAAAGGTCATGTACCTTGAATAAGTACATAAGCATGTTACTGGAATTAATTCAGGAAAAATTATTAGATCAACCAACAGAATATGTTGTACAAAAAAACATGTTAACAGCACAGAGAAATGAGCTAGAGGGTGCTATTTAAGACTTATTTAATTTAATTAATCATGTTTCATTGCTAAATTTTCCAATATGTATTGATACCAAAAATATACATAATTCATCGTTGAATATAATGGATCAAATTTTTACTTCATCAGCAAGAACTGTAAGCAGTAAGTTGCAGCTTCCAGGTTCTTTGCCCAGCATTGGCTTGTGACCTAGTTACTGCACCCTAGACAGTGCTCTTAAGTGCATCTATTGGTTACAGTCCCTAGTGGAAAGTGTAGTGCTGTGAATTAGCTAAGTGTGCATAACCTCATTTCCTCTCTGCCCCTCCTTGTACCTTATAATGACCCTTCCTTTAGATGAGATAGGAGGGAAGTGTAAAAATTAGATTAACCTGTTATATGGGTATATCAAGATTCTTGATCTTCTTTTACAGTCTGTCTTATTGATTCAGATACATCAATGATTTTGTAATATAAATAATGAGCCTGATTCTGAGGACAAGAAGAAAATAAAGCTTTATGTGCCTTCCTCTCTCTTGCAAAGTAGATACTAAGCATAATGTTCAATACCAGCCACAATTGAATTGGTGCATTCAGGTTTATCTCTCCGGTTTTGGAAGCCTGAAGTGTACCTGAGTGAAGGTTAGCACTGACACTTAATTTTATACTTTCTATCAATTCAGAGTCCTTCAAATCTGGGCTTTTAAAGGCTGAGAGGCTTTTGTGAGCATACATTCTACTCAAGATCATATTAAATTCTGTTTTTATCAACAGCATACTAGAAATCGACCCATCTGTATAGAGTTTCTTTCACACCTTGTTGATTTTTCCTCTCTAAAAACATTATCAATACTAGATATTGAAGAAAAGGAGGTGAAATGAGAAAGAGCTTCATTTGGAGGATGATACTGCTTGATAGAAGTCTGAATTAATTGGATACATTCTGCTCAGTACAATTGAATTGAATCTGAAATTCTTCCCAAACTTTAGATGTCTCTAGAGAGATTTAAGTTATATAGTGAGTGAAAACATATTCCTCCTGTACAGTTTTGTGAAATACCAATACATAAACAAACAAACAAATAAATAATTAATGTTATGTGATAGGTCTGCTTGCTGATAGGTAATTTCATATAGCATTATATAGAAAAAATTGGATATTTCTTATGGGCTAAAGGGGAAGATGGATGACTACGAAAAAGCTGTGAATTGAAACAACTCTCTTCAATTGATTAAAAATCTGCAAGTCTTTGCTGAACTATAGATATGAACATTCTCTTGAATGCAAAGTGAAAGCCCGACAGCAATTAAGGGCAATGCTACAGGAGGCTGAGGAGAAATGCTTATTATTACTAATGTCAGGAAATGTAAGGAAGCAATACCCCTTTCCATTAAAATGGCATGCTACCTTGAAATGTAAACATGTTAGCCATCAAGAAATAAGATTAACTAGAGGGATAAATTTTGCATGAGTCATGCTGATTAGCAGGCCTATAAACAAAGGTTCGTTTAAAGCTCTATTTTGCTTTTCTGCTACCATCAAGTTCTCATGTAGAAATAAAAGGAATGGAATTAAAGGGAATTTTAAAATCTCTAAAATTAGTGTTTCATCTCTTTCTGTGCAGCTTTCAAGATAAATTGGATCGATAATGTAGGTAACAAAAGCAACACAACTTCTCCAACGGAAGAGCTACTGATTTTGTGTTCACTTTATCTGCATGCAATAATTCACCTCATAATGCTCAGCCTCCTTGTTTTCCCATAGTTGTTGAGAATAGAACTACAGAATTGTAGAATTGTTAAGGTTGTAACAGTCATCAGTCCAACCATCAACCCTTTCCAAAATGTCCACTAACCCACGTCCCTCAGTGCTACATCTACCCTCTTCTTGAACACCTCTAGGGACGGTGATTCCACCACCTCTCTCAGCAGCCTGTTCCAATAACACTCTTTTGGAGAAGAATTCTTCCTAATATCCAACCCATACCTCCCCTGGTGTAACTTCAGACCATCACCTCTCATTCTATCAGTGTTACCTGGTGAGAAGAGGCCAACCCCAACCTCATCTCAACCTCCTTTCAGGGAATTGTAGAGAGTGATAAGGTTTTCCCTTGAGCCAGACTGAATCATCCCAGTGCCCTCAGCCACTCCCCATACAACTTGTGCTCCAGAGCCTTCACAGCTTCTTTGCCCTCCTCTGGACATGCTCCAGGGCCTCAGTGTCTTTCTTGTAGTGAGAAACCAGCCTGATCATCCTGCCTTGGTTCCCTAACAACTTTAAACAAAAAGGAGGAAGAGAAGTGCTGTGATGGATGAAAGAGTTAACTTCTAGGGTTGTGTAAAGAATAATTGATCTGGATGTCACTGTGCTGCAGAGGTGACCTACTTTAGCTTTAGCTGGTATCTCTCTGTTTGCCTTGATTTACTGATGGCAGGAGATCTTCCTAACAGTTTTCTTGATTGTACCTGCATGCAGTATCACTGACCTTCTTCAGAAGAGCAGTTGCTTCTCTTCCAGGAAAAACTTGAATGTATATGAATAATCTATATGATATGACCCAATCCTTCCTAATCCTAAAGAAAAAGATATTAGGGTGCTTAGGTGGACAACATTTCTTCAGAAGCCTGACTAGTTAACTTCGTCAAACTTGAAGATTTCTATCAAAGTTCGCTATCCCCACCTTCTCTGATTTCTATAGTCTTCAAAGCAGTCCTGCAACATTGCTCTCCTGATTTGGTTGGAGGAAAAATCACAAGGAGATGACTGATTTGCTCACACTTCTTCCCAGCCATTGATGTGGTTACTTCTTTTCAGTAAAGAAAAAATAATTGCTGGTATCAGTGAGAAGTCCTTAATGTCTATGTTGCAAAAATTAGAACAAAGTCTATCAAATTTATCTGATGTATTTATGCTGGATCATAATACTGCTTTTTGTACTCTGTACTCCTTTGGAAACCACAGAATTAGTAATATTGCCCTATCCAGTTTGCCAGTACATTGCCCTTGGAGCTATCTTCCAATAGACATCGGAGCTGGGTGATGATTATTGAAAGGTGTTTGGGAGAAGAGGTTCACTCCGGAGGTAAGCCTCAGAACAAGTAGATATATCAAAATGATTAGGAACCTTTATGTCTTTAGTTGCCACAATACATTTGATAGATCAGATGGATGTAGTGATGGACAGGAGGAGTTATAGATTTATGGCTGAACAGCACAATCATAGTGATGTCCTCTACTACTAGGGTCACTAGGAAATTGACTTACTTTTGAATGACACCTGGTAAAAGATAACAGAAGCGGAGAACCACAGAAAGTATTTGGAAGTTCAGCAGAATATGCAACAAGCCAAAAAGCTGATAATTTCTATACCTCTTATTTACTTCTCACTGCCTTCTGATTGTGTGGACAAATGGTACCTTCAGGACAAGGCATTTCCACAATGCTTGACTGGTGGAGATGTAGTCAGAACCTGGTGGTTGACAGAATTAGACGACACAAGAGACATAGTTAGGAGGTAAGTCCCTTTCTCTCCAGAACTGTAGTCTAGGTGCAGGACTGTGCAAATAACTACTTTCACAGGGTTTTATTAAGCTGGGAACTAGTTAGTGAGTTGCTGCTAGAAAGCCGTCAGATGAGAGCTAAGTACTCTTTTCTTGTAATAATAGTAGCCGAGCACACAAAAACTGAGAACAGTTTAGTTTGCTTGTCTCTTATCCTCTGGGTGAAATAGATGAAGGATGATAAAGCAGCTGTACTCCTGCCCTGAAAGAGGAATTTAAGCTTTTCAGATGGCCTTTTACATGCTGTTTTGGTATACTTTGTTCCTAGTGGCTCATATACAGGAGCTTCAAATTCCAGAAGAGGCTGAAAACTATGTATTCATGCCTTTAATAAAAATTCTCACATAGGTTCTGATATTGATATGTTAAAGAGCAAAAATGATATGCCAGTAGCTATTAAATAGAAGTAACTTTTCAATGATTAAGAGAAAATGTTAAATACTTTGGATTAAAATACATCTGGAAGGAAGATATCACTAAGTCAGACTGATGAAAGACTTTTCAGTCAAAGAATATAATATAGATGTGGACCTTAAGTGAACGTCACTAGAACTATGGTCTCTGTCCCCTGAGGCACCATTCATGTCATTGTAGATATTCGAGTGAACTCTGTGCTTCATTTTTTTCCTTTCTTTTCATCTACTAAGGGGAATAAAAGCATTAACTAAAAAGCTTAGTTCTGTCAATGAGAAATAAAGCATGCAGGCCCCTGTACCCTGAGATACAGATATATCTAGATATCTAGATATATCAGATAGTAAAGTGAATTCACCTTTGGGAATCCAATTTAAATTTAAATTGAGGTCCTGTGTTATCATTTTAATATGCAATAGTATTGTTCTTAATCAGCATCCACTAATCACTCTGAAAAGAGTTAAAAGAAGGCTTTCCAAGTGAAACAGGTAGTAAAAGACAGCTTTTATGCAGTGGTGCACGTTAAAAGTAATTGCTGGCAGAAACTAGTTTGGAACTTAGCTGTATATTCACTCTAGCCTGTTTTATGTTTTTGATATAGTAGCTTGGAAGTCATGGAAAAAATGAATGTGAAAAAATTCATTATGGTGAACTCTACAACTGAGTCAAAAAAGAGATGAGAGCACTGGATTCTGGGAAACATACTACGAAAGGTAATAAACTTTATGTAAGACTGTTGTTTACCTTATAAAAGTGCACAGCAAGTAAAATCTTTTGTATGAAAACACGTTTTTAATCTTCTCAGATAAAGTAAGAAGTATTCAATGCATCGGGGAAGTTTGACATGCAATACATATGTAAAATGTCATGAAAAGTATGACAGTCATAACCATCTAGACAAACACCGCAGGTATCATCTGGCATTAGGCTTTGCTCCTGCTGTGTTTTGACTCACCATGAGATCAACTCCATGGCTAGAAACATTGTGTCTTGGATCAGCAGGAATGGGAATAGCATGACTCGAACAGCACAGGCATTAACCAACAGAGTTTTCACCAGCACAGTACAAGAGCCTGAGGCATGGAATACTGTAGAACCTGAAATCAATAGCCAAAGCTTAATTTGTTGATTTGGGGCTTGTAGAAAGGAAAGTGGATTCACTGATTCTTGTGGGAAGTTGGTCTACAAAGTGATGAATGTAACAGTACTCTTTCCATTGACTTTACCAGGCTTTGGGCTGGGAAGTAGAATGGCTATTCTGAGTCAGATCAGGCCTGATTTAAACTAGAAGCCTCTCTCCAATATTGAGAATTTATTCTTGAGATAAGCTCAAAAAACCAGTGGCTGAGGACAATAATAGGATTAATACAGTCAACAGCACACTTTCTTCCAAACTTTCATATCTGGAGCTGAAGTGCTCTCCTGTTAAAAGAGAACAACATATAATATATATGTAATATATATATATATAATCTCTTAGACAGATTGTTTTGGGTTATTTTTTTTTTATATCATATATAAGGATAATTTTTTTTTTACAAAAATTCTTAAATATTTTAAATTGTGAGATGCATTTTTACATGCAATTGCAGATGACTATGTTCCCCCCATCCATCTTCTGAACACAAAAGAAAAAGCAAATCTGAGCTCCTAAAGCTGTTTTCACTTGCTGATGAGTGTCACCTAATTAATCATGCAAAGGGGAATTTTACCAGCTGAGAAATGTTGTGTGTTTTGACAGTTCAGAATACAGGTGACGCACTTCTACCTTTCACCTGTTCCACTGTGATGTGGCCACAAAAATGATCTGAGGGATGGAACACCTCCCCTGTAAGAACAGGCTGAGAGAGCTGGGGCTGTTCAGCCTGGAGAAGAGAAGGCTGTGGGGAGACCTGAGAGCGGCCTGTCAGTATCTAAGGGGTGGGCTGTAAGAAGGAAGGTGACAGACTTTTTGGAAGGGTCTGTTGTGATAGGACAGGGAGAAATGGTTTCAAAGTAAAAAAGGGGAGATTTAGATTGAACGTAAGGAGAAAGTTTTTTACAAGGGCAGTGAGGCACTGGAACAGGTTGCCCAGAGAGGTGATGGATACCCCATCCCTGTAGACATTCAAGGCCAGATTGGACAGAGCTCTGAGCAACTTGATCTAGCTGTAGGTGTTCTGTTTGTTGCAGGCGAGTTGGACTAAGTGACCTTTAAGGGTCCCTTCCAACTCAAATGATTCCATGATTCTCTTATTCTATGTCTGCTATGTGATGTTAGATCTCTAACACACCTTGTATGTCTTTACATCCTTTACATCATTTGAATGTTCCACTTTTATTTTCAGTTAATCCCTTGCTAGTTTTGAGGGCGTTCCTGAGGACTAACTATTTTTCCCTTCTTCTCATACAGCAGATGAGACAGCAGTTCTTACTTTGCCATCTGTAACATGTACTTTTCTGGGTGCTTGTGTTTGTGTGTATAGTTTGGAGGTCATGGAAAAGACAAATGTGAAAAAAATTCCATTATGATGTACTTTCCCTTATTCATCATGTTCTTTCAGCAGCCAAGATCCCATTCTTTATACAGAAGTTATTTTGGAAAAAATGGTTTCCCAGAATTCTGACACAGGATTACAACACTTTTATGTGTTAAGGATAAAAATAATCACCTAACAGAGGATTTATCTTTTGAAATGTACTGAACTAAAGTAGAGATAGATCTCTCTTTTTGTTTCCATTGTTATTTTCTAAAGTTTCAAAAAGATTTAAAAAAAGCAGACAAACAGATTAAAAATTCCTTCGCCCACAAAAAGCTTTCAAATTTCTTGAGAAAAAGAGAGAATAATTTACAAAGAGCCCTTGGTGCCCACAAAAACATAGAGGCCTTTGGGACATCAGAAGACTGAAATTCTGATAACTGAAATGGAAAGACAGAGGTCAGACCTTGAGATCTGCAGAAGCTTGTAAGGAATTTGGTTGCTAGGAAGCAGTATATTTTCTAAATGTGGTTTATAAAAAATGTTTAAAGGATTTCAAAGAACATCATCTACGATATTTTCTTAATTTGTACAGCTGTTTTTATTATATGCCCTGCATTTATTGCTTTGAAATGATAACACAAACAGTGTCAGCTACCTTCTATCTTGCAAATGCAAAGTTATGCAGTTTAACCTCTGTGTTACTATGATACAAACACATCAGAGATTATTCCTGCAAATGCCAATTTTTTGATCTTTACACATGTGGGTCATCCCATGAAAATCAGTGGGATCACTCTTGCCACCTGCTTGAATTTTCTTCATAAATCTACTTATTTACTGCTATTTTTTATGTCAGAGGCCAAGGAGGACATCACTCTACCAGCAAATTCAGTGCCATTCCGAAATAAATCTCCTAAATCCACTGGAATCATTTGGGATTTACACCATGGTGTACAGGGAATGGCACCTCACTGAAGCCTGGGCAGGGGCAGCCCGCATGCTGTGCTGCAAGGAGCACAGACAAAGGAGAGGAGCCAGCAGGGTCTGCTCTGTGCCCATAGCAGAGTCAGGATGAGAAATGGAAGCAGACCTGAACACAGTACATCCTGCTTAAGGAACGTACAGCAACAGAAGAATCTCCTACTGAATTGCATGAAAATAAAGCTATGAATAGACTTGAAATATTTGGATGCAAGGTTAGTTTCACATTTTACTTTCTACAGTCTGGCTGTAAAATGACATCAGCAATCAACTCAGGCTTTATAGCTGTGCATTCGTCACCATGCCTCAAGGTGTGAGGGGTGGTTATCTGCCCACCTTCCCAGGGCACCTTCTCAGTGATTCAGATCATAAGGTTCAGTTCTTCTGACTGCGGCAAAATAGTGTATCACATCCTAAAAACTTCTGCTCTGAGAAAGAGTCTGGCAGATCAGCCATAGTAACAGAAAGAAAAAATTGCGGTGATCTAATATTCCTATTAGGTTACGATCATCTGCAGAGCTCTGTTTCTGCAGTCTTTCTCTCTTTTTCTTGTTCTAATCCATGTAGGCATTTCTATTATGCCTGTCACCACAGAATCTGAATGCCTTCCAAGCAAGGAAATACTACCTCCTTTTTTCCTCCATCAGCAAAATATGAACATTATCTGAGCTAGAATGGGGTCTCCTGAAACTGTCAGAATGCCAAGAAGGAGAGCATGGCAATTTATCACAGATACAGCACCTCATTCTCCAGTCTTTTTTCTGTTCTGTTTGTGTACTGCACTGGGTCTCTCTGTGACAAGGAGAACAAGTTGATGACTGTGGTATTAATAGGATGTTTATATAATGAATAGTTCTTTAAGTATAGCGACAAGTTTAAGTATGCAGTAGCAACTCAAGAAGTGCTTTTGATAAACGGGGTAACTCCTCCCAGAAGATCATCCATTGTCTGCTTTATTTATATTGCAAAGGGTAGTTAAATGTAAGATACTGCTTGCATTACTGTGTCTATCTTCTATATGCTTTTGTCATACAGTTACTGTGGAAAGACAGACCTGCTCTAAGTCAGAAAATAATCACAAGTCACTGTGTGATAGATGCTTTAGTTTTGCTTTATATGATTTAAATCTCATGAAAAGATGCTCAAATTGTAAGTTATGTTGTCTTGACAGGACTTTAAAGTTTCAAATCAGTCAGCTCCTGTTCAGCTATTGACCAGGAAAGCAGACTTGTGTCCTCTCACCTTCATTCATGTTTCAAAATGAACGAGCCTTCTGACAGTGCTTCATTTGCATTTTCACTGAGTATAGAGAGAGGTAGAGAGGTAATGTGTAAAGATCTTTAGAATTTTAAGAATATTTATTTTATCTTTATTCTTCATACTAGTAATTCAAACTGTTGTACAATATACTTCGAGAATGAGATGGGAAGAATCTTGTTCACTTCTTTTTCTCTTTATTTTTTTTTTTATTTTATTTTCAGAAGAGTCCTTTGAAAACTTATTTGCATTGAAAATACTTATTGAAAAGCTGAGCCTCATGTCAGGGTTCCTATTCTACTCAGAGGATGTAATTTTGCTTTGTAAATTGGTCTCTCATCTTGAATGAGCAAATAAGCATCCTGGTGGATGCCAATTAGATGAACTTTTGTATCCCAAGTAGAACTGCTGAGAGCAATTTTGATGGACTGATTTTGCATTTGAATGTGCTTCCAACTGGATCTAAAACACATTTTAAAATCAGATTGACCTCTCTAGAGTTTTTCTGAAGAAAAAATTCCAGTTGTGGTCAGACATTTTATTTGGACAGTTTCAGAGCAAGACATTTTGATTTCTGTTTAGTTCCTAAGGCTTTTTATGTTCACTACCCAAACACCATAAGTTAAAAAGTCAGTGCGAAAATATTTCAATTTTGCTAAAAGTAAACATGATAATGACTGCATCCATGTTGTTTGCCTGCTTCTGAGATTTATCTTCAAGGAAAAGTCTGGAACACTGATTCTTATCAGAATCAAGTCAACCATTGAAATCCTGACATTCTTTTGAAATCTAACTTTCATTCTCCCAGCTCATCTTTAGAAAGAAATGCATTGGTTGCTTAAAATGTCTCCAGCTGCAATAGTCTAAATCAGGAATCTGAGAACATTTTTGACAGACTCTGCCTTTGGTAATGGCAGTGCTGGGTATAATCAGCAACAGGAATAGCACTGATTACTGGTGTCAGTCAAAAGCACTTCCAGCTCACACTGCCTGTCTATCATTTACAGCCAGCTTCCATACCCTTACTGGTATATATGGTACCTCCAGAACTGCTGGATTTGTACCAGGGTTTCTGGTTTACTGCAGTGTGTACTGGCCTGGGCTTTCATTGCTTCCTCATATCCGAAGCTGCTGGTAATGTTTGTACATTCAGAGAAAATAACTTTCAAGAGGAGGTGTCAGTCTCCATCCTTCCACCGGCATGGAAGATAGGGAAGCACTTTTAAAATCTTTTCCTCAACTACTGAGGCTCCAGTGAAAGCATATGCCTTCGTCTTGCCTTTGGACAAATGATACACCAGTCTTTTGCTGCAAAGATATATTGCTCAGCTCCACGAAGCTACAGACTGGTACTACTGATATACTGCAGTAATTCCTGTTCATCCATACTCATACCTATAACACCAAAGCTTTTCGGAGGCAGTTGACAGGGAAGATGAAATGTGCCAGGTTTCCTATGAGGCTACTCACAAATGGTCATTTCTGTTTGTATTTAAAAGCTCGGCTTCAGCAGGTGTGGGCACTGCAGTATGAGTACAGGCCCTGACCAGTGCTCTGTGACACGGGATCATCCCAGCTGGCTGCTCAGAGGCTGGCGGTTACCCAAGAAATCCCTCTCATTTAGTTCCTGAAGTCTAAACTAAAATCCTGTATCAGTGAGAGGCACTGACTTCAGCACTGTGGGTTAAAAAGGAATCACTAAAGGAAAGACAGCTCAGTGAACTTCTAGACAGTCTCCCATTCTTTAAAGTAGTAATGGTAAAAGTACCGTACTTCCCCAGCATGGAGAGAGAGTGTGCGGCGGACACTGCTTTCCTTTCTTTTATCTGCAGGTTACTCTACATCAAGATCATTTTTCTAAGTATTTTCCAGCATGACTCACCTTGTCCCCAAGCTAGAACGGATGGGATCCATGGGGAAGAAATTTGTCTGCTCTTGTTGTTTTATCTAACCCTGATCAGTATAAATGTAACAGAAACAGTTATTTAAAGCCAGCTAGCAGAGGGCAGCTGAGGGAGCAATTTGGGACCCTGTGGGTAACAAGGAAGTGTTCTCCTGTGGCAGTTTGCACAGGGCAGCTGACAGACTGCTCTGTAGCACAGCCTCCTGAGGATGAGGCCCTCCTCACACGGCCACCAGAGCTCTTTCTTCAGTCATCACGTTTACAATTGTCCCCATGCTGCTTCTTTGTGGCTGAAGGGAAAATGAATTTACCAGAGGATGTCTGTTCAGCCACCAAGTCTCTGTCATGATGTGGACAGCCAATGTTAGATGGATAATAACAGGGAACTGGAAGGGAAGAAGGAGGGAAAACTGTATCATCTTGATGTCTCAGAAGGCTATTGGTTTCCAGTGCTAAAGATAGCCCTTACCACTTCTACACCCTCCGGCAGTCAGATCCCATCTCCCATAGACTGATGGGTAGTAGTACTCCGTGAGGGACAACCTCACATTTTTCGTACTCTATACAATTATCTGAAGCACACAAAACTATTTTTGTAATGGCAGCTAGACAAACTCATAAACATCTCATAACAGGCCAAATTCATATGAGATCCTAGTCTTCAGGGAGCTAGTGGATAAACATGAATCTGTGTTGTTCTTTAAAGCTGAAGACCATACCCTTAAGTAGAAAATTTTGAAGCAAAAGACAGCTTTGTCCCTTCAACAATGCCCACAATTTAGAGATATAAACTTCGACTCTATTATAACTTACTAGAAGCACAAGAAACACTTAGCTATAGTTAGAAAAAACCTTCAAATCATTATGAGTTTGAAGTTGTTCATTTTGCTGGGCTAGCTCCCTGACTGTGCTGTGATTTCTGTAGCTGCAGAAAATCGTATGTTGCAGTAAAGAACTGTTTGGGAGAAAATATCTATTATATCCAGATGGAGGGGTTGGGGATTTTAACCCTCAGGAGGGCCCTATGAAGTGGAAAATATCAAAAGCAACCCATAAATTTTTCATATTTTTCATATAACGATGCCTGTGTGTATGCACACATGCACATTTTGGCATACCACTTTGCTCTGACTTATATCAGGTGGCCATGCTTCATCCTGTGGGCCAAGTTTCCTTTAGCCATTTTTCTTCCCAACAGAGCTGGCTCAACATCTTCACCTCTCTTCTATCCAGATACTCTGCTAAGAGGTCAAAGTTTGCAGGGTAGTTTCACGAGACAATCTGTGCAGTCAGTGCCAAGCTTTAATCAACTTCAGCAAGATTATTCAGGTCATCTCGCCCCTAGGGAATTTGGAAAATGGCAAAAGAAATAACAACCCTTTCCAGAAGGTTCAAAAGCATTAGAGTTGCTTAGCCCTAGATATGAGGGGAAAAAAAAACAGCCTAAGATTCTGCTTGAGCTTCTTTTTATTGGTGGGCAGCTAGTGTTGCTCACCTAGAGCTCTCTTCAGGTATACAAAATGTTCCCTGGCAAACACTTGTCCACTTGCCCAGTGCTTTGAAAACATGAAATGGAGATTGGATTCAGGCTTGTCCAGGAGAAGGCAAGATTTTCTCTGGTTCCACTACATTTTTTTCCCCCCATCAAACAAAAATTCCAAAGAGCAGAAATCTTTGCATCACTGCAAATCGCTTTCTTTAGAGGAAGAAAGTGAAGCCAAGTGAAGCCAATGAACCCAGGAAAGGAAAACTCAGGATTAGCTATGCCTCACCTTTCCCATTCATGAGGAACCCTCTGTTTCAGTCTGCCAGATTAAACAGGTATTATCAACGTCATTTCAAAGCACTGATTACATTAAGAATATTCTTCTGCATTGCACAATGCTATATAGCACTGAAACCTCATGGAATCACACAGAATCACAGACTGGCTTAGGTGGGAGGGGATCCCAAAGACCATCTAGTTCTAAATCCCCTGCTATGGGCAGGGTTACCAACCACTAGATCCGGCTGCCCAGGGTCCCATCCAGCCCGGCCTTGAATCCCTCCAGGGATGGGTCATCCATAACATCTCTGGTCAGCCAGTTCCTGCACCTCACCACCCTCTTCTTCCTAACATCTAACCTAGATCTCCCCTCTTTTAGTTTAAAGCCATTCCCCCTTGTCCTATCTCTGTCAGACCGTGTAAAAAGGTGGTCCTCCTCCTGCTTGTAAGCTCCTTTCAATTACTGAAAACTTCGAGGAGACAGAAGCTAAATGGTGTGGTTAAGAAGATCAATCTATTACTGTTCAAGCTAAAAAAGTATCTGACCTGTGGTTGCTGCAGCTTGAGCAGGAAAGATCCACTTCCTAACAAACTACTCAGAGAGAGGCAGAACAGGCAGAACTTTTTACAAGATGCTAAGTGAAAGCTTTTTCTTGGCTAACATTTTTTCCATCATGACAGCTCTCATTCATTTCCAGCTGAAAGCATCTGCTTCCCTGGAATGGGCCGCAGCTCTTCTGACTTCTCTGTCTTGGCCTCATGTCTGTCAGAATTTGATATACAATCTTTTAGTAAAAAGCATATGTAAACTTTTTTTTTTTGGCTATGGAAATCTTCTTGCAATAAACTCTAAAGCTACCACATGTTCCATCACCTCAGAAATGCATTCTCTGCAATTCTTTCTCTCAGTATTCTCTTTATAACTACACAGTGTGCATATTTTTGTCTCATTTTGATTGTGCATGTAAATTCCATGATACATTGCTGTTCTTTGTCATTAAGTAGTTATTATTTGATTTTGGCATTCCATTTGCACCAAGAAAATAGAAACACTGAGGCACATTCTGATTTTTGGCACTTCTGATTTTCACAAATCCTTTACACTTTGAGGATCCAATTCTGTAAGGTGCTGAGTACTTCTAGTAAAGTGCTTAAGTTCATCTTCACAAAGGGAAGTAGCTAGCAAGATCTGGCTTTTGGCTGATAGATTTTCTTACAGAGAAGTGTCTGGGTTCTCCCTTACGTCTAGAAAAGACAATGTCCCTATCGTCAAACCTTCCTTACAGCATTTCCTACTGACTGCACTGAGCAACTTTACAACATGCTGCCTATTTGAACCTCACACTGACTTGCGGAACTTCCCCATCTTTTTGCTGGGAACCTCACTGTTCTACTCAGAGTGAATTTTGCCCCAAGAACTGCTTGTTTGCACCTAACTCACTTTGCTCTATGGCACAGAGGCATTTCTCAGGTCTGGAAATGGCAGTCTGAGCTACGTGATGCTGCAATGAGAACTGCCACCTTATTTTGGGTGCTTAACTGAGAAATCCAAAATCAGAGGCAATCTTTGAATATACTAAACTTTAAAACAAGTGAGTCTGTTTGCATTTTGCTTGCTGCCTCCTACTCCTTCCCAATCCATCTTCTGGATCTGTACCAGCAGCCAGAACTACATGACTTGCACTACAGAATGAAATGACTTTAAATGGCAACGTGGCTCCAGCACAGCATTAACATCTCACCAGCAGACAGTGTGAGATTAATGTCACAATTAGCAAGTGGATGTTTGATATCTTAACCTCAAGGATTCATTGCACTTGTAAATCTGTGGAAGCTCAGTTGGGTGCTCTGTTGTTACAGATCACTGAGATAATGTAAACAGGCATTTGCTGGGGCCTGGTGGAACCAGGAGGTTTCTGTTTGCATGAGCAGCCTTTTTAAAAGGTGCAAATCTTGTTATAATACAAACATCAGGTGTATGTATGTAAACATTGTTTTATGGAAGAAAATGGAATAAACTGTTCAGTAAACAGCAGTTAAAAGCAACTCCACATTAAATACTGAAAGGGGGAAGGAGCAGCTCCCTTCAACTTGTGAACTCGGGAATGATAACTGTAAGCAAATATCGTGGGCAGAATTCCTCCGTTCCTGGCAACCTAAAGAAAAACATAACTAAGGACAGCAAAATATTGCGTACTATTGCTTGTGCAGATTCTGAGATGGGAGTACTGGGATAAAGCATGCAGACCTGATCTTGAAGAGCCTTCTGGATGTCACCTGTGAGTCAGTGCCCACAGGCCCCATTGTGTACCGAAACTGAACAAAAAATAGTGATCCTGCCAGGTCTAGCCCTTGCTGATGGGGGTACTACTGCTCTCTGCTGGTGCAAAGGCACTGTTAATAAAACATTTCTGAATGTGTCCTACTGATGCAAACTATCTCTGAGAAAGTGAATGCTGTGGATAAGAGCTGTGCAGAGAATGGGCATTCCTCATCAGTGAACATGTTGAGACTTTCAACATTAATCTTTGTTTCTGTTTTTCTAACAAGTGCCAGAAAGTCTTCACACATGAAAAGGGAAATAGATAGGATTTATCAAAATATTTTAATTCAACACACCAAAATGTTTTGTCAGAGCTTTGAAGTTTTTAAAGTTATGATATGTGAAATTACAAAAATAAAGATGGTTTTGAAACGGAAAAAAAATGTCCTCTGAAGCCCCCAAAACATTACACACATATTTTCTCCGCCTCCTGTGCCTTTTCAGACGATTTATTTAGAATTTCAAATTACTTATAATATGAAAAACACTGGCTATAAATGAACTTTAAAGTAAATGATAGTCTGCTTATTCCGAAGAAAAGGCATAAAGTATTTTATTAAGACCTAGCTTTCATTTTACTTTCATGTAGGTACTACTTACAGACTCTATTTAACTAATGGCTTTTTTTTTCCTCCAGTGGAAGAACTGTTCTCTATTCTAAACACTGAGTTGAAGCACGTTAGATTAATCAACTGAATGCATTATTTAAGACAGTTATTATTGATTCCATATAAAATAAAACCAAGGAAAGACAGTTGTAAATAAACTTAGACATCGTCATACAGATATACTTAAAAAAATCAATGGAAATTCTTCATATATACTAACTCTAAATGCTGTTCTATTACTAATACAATACATAGTGAATATCTTTTTTAAACAGAACTACTAAACAAGATTTGTATTGGCTTTTCCATAATAGCACAATAAAGGCAAAAAATGTTATCAGATCCAACTAAGCACAAAGAAAAAAAATCACCTATAGTACATCATATTACTGACATTAAGCAACCCACTAACTTCTAACTCATGGTGAGCTCTGACATTAAAAGGTACCCCTTTACAAATGTATCTTTATAAATGGAACAAACATGATTTCCCCTTAAGCTGCAGCTCTTTATCACAACTACAATAAACACACACAAACTGTGAAAATATTCTCAGCTCCAATACATAATTTCCCTTTGTAAACCAATCAGGATATGAAGCCTTATCATTCCTCTCTATACATCCTGCTATCACAAAAACAGCCACTGAAAAGTGCTGCTAGGCAGTGAATTAGTTTTGTACCTTTTGAGAAAAATTCCCTAAGAACATCTCTTCTGGCTGTATAATTTAATCCTACAGCTTTTTGCTCCTGTGTGGACAGAATTTGCACCCCTGGGTGCACACAGTTTGAGGTTTTGCTCGTTGCATGCTCAGCATGTGTGCATTCTTGGGTCTAAGGTCTCAGATGATCTTTCCATGTACTTCCTCAGAATTTATGATTTGTTTTTAATGGGCTGTAGCAAGACTAAGAAGCTTTCGCAATGTTCATAATCAGAGTCTCGCTATCCTGTGATATATATGCCACTCCTTATGCTTTTAAAACGTTCTAGAAAAAGGCTGAATTTATGGAAGGTTTTCTACAATGTTTTAGAAGTGGGTTCAGGACATGTCATGTATCTTATAGATTATACATTATAAGGAGAATATATTATCTTCTCTGAGAGGCTTGCAACCTTCATTGACACTAATAAGATTTACATGTCCCAGTGGACAAAGGAATGGACTTCAGAGTCCTTAATTCAATTTATTAGAATGATTGGCTGACTCAGAGTTGAGAAGGAACATGACCTTTTGACACTAGTTGTTTGCTCCTAGGGCCAATGTAGAAAAATTCCTTTTGATCCCCAGGGAGAAGAATATTCTTCGAGTGTTTTTTGAGTGGCCTCTCTGGCCATTTTGGCCCCAGCAGAACAGCTCAACAGAAGAGCGGTTTCTTTTGCTTAAATGGTTCTTTTCACACTCTTAGTGAGTGATGAATTTTGCTGAATCAGGGCCTTGGGAAGTGTTTCATCTTCAAAGATAAAACAATGCAAAAACAAGTACGTTACAGGGTGATTTGCTTCCTTCTCTAAGATGGTGCCTATTCACAGCTCTCAAGGGAAGAGTTGAGACTTTTTTTTCCTGTTATGTTTGAAGAGGCCATATTTGGATCTCTTTATCCTTCTAGATGCTTCCTAGGATTAGAGGGAGGAAACAGAAAGTGTCATTAAAGAGAAAAGAGGAAGAAGACTGACGGAAACATAGGCAAGGGAAGTCAATTCATGTAGAGATATCTTGTCACTGAAGTGATCCATATCACAGTTCAGTGGTCATGAAACTGCCCTCGTGGACATTACACTTTAAACTTCTGAATTTCAGAAAAGTTACAGGTAGTCAAGATCTAATCTATTTATTGAAATGGTTGGGGTAATGGTTAGTAATCAATCAGACATAAAATAGTGACCTTGTGACCTTGCCAATATAGAAGTCCTCTTAGCAATATTTAAGGCTGATGCCTAGTGCATCATGCCATTTATATGACAGATGGACTTAATGTCAATGTGAGCTCAATGCATGAACAAAATGATCTCACACAGCTCAATGAGCTAGTTTTATTGTTCTAAAGAAAACAAAGCAGCTTTCTGGACACAAAAGATTGTTAAGTTTTGGATGCCAGTTTCAAATTAAAGTGAATCATTCAAATATTCATGGACTATCAAAGCCACACGTAAACTATTGTAATAATGGTACCAAGTAAAAACAATTTAAAGGCAATGCAGTTAAGTCTAGGATTTTCTGAGTTCTCCTTCAGTAGGTTAATGTTGTCCATAGAAGAGTCTGAAAAGTAAGCAAAAATAATAAATATTCTATGCAAGAAGTCTTTTTTTTTCTATCACCTGGAAGACTCTATGCACACAATGAATGCCAAAGAAACTTAGGAACGAGAATTAAACAGAATCAGAAATGTCGTTCCTGAAACAAGAAGCTCAAAGACAGTTCCAAAGAGGTGTAGTGTCCAACACAGTGAATCTCTTCTTATTTGATCCCATTGGAAGGCATATGTATTACTAGAGATTCACCTGAAAAACAGGACAGGGCTCATATAACTAATCTGGTATCACTACTACCCCAGAGTATTTGAATATGTCATATACACTGTGCTTGAAATCTTGTCATGGGCAAAGAGAGGACTGTATCTTATACCTGAAGCCAAGATTTTATTGTTAATCTCATTTAAAGGCTTGACTGTATAACCAAGATACAGTAAATAGTTAATGCTATTAACCCGAATAAAGTTTAAAAATTTCTTTAAAAATTAAATCTCATGAGCAATGCTACATTTAAAAGCTGCAATAACACCCCCCTCCTAGATCTAATGCTTTTTCTTTGATGTTGCATTTACCACTCCACTGCTCCATTTGCTACATTTACCTCTCCATCTAACAATGCTGATATCTTTATTTCTGGAGTAAGAGATGTGATAAAAAGTTGTCATCCTGAGATATTGTTGGGAGTAGTATGATTTCCATGGTAGGGGATTTTTCCTCTTTGCTAGGAAAAACATGATATTGATGTTAAGTGTTTCCTCCTCACCCTAGGGACCACTTGCATGCATTTTTATATGTTTGTTAATGTGTATCCACCCTGATTTTTCTTCTGTAATTTGCAACTCTTATATTATATCTAACTGTACTGTATGCCCAGTTCCTAGGTTTGCAGTATCTTTTCTTATGAGTAATTGAGAGCCCTGGGGCCTCTATCATGCTATACCTTCATAGTGCTCTGTCATTAATCTAGAGGTTCAGGGGTCATTCTACATAGCATAATTAATTGCTACTCCTATTTATACAAGGACTTTTAGCTATAGGCATTACATCAATTATACAAAGATAAGAAAAATGAAAACAAATAAGGGAATAGACACCTGGTCATTAGACAATTGCTATTAGAGGTAAACAAGCTGAAACAAAACTACAAGCTGGCTGAGACTAGTCTACATAAAACCTGACAAGCACTCAGGACTGTGTTAACTTAATACAAAGCCTGTGGCTTGTTATCAGCAACAGCGATATTGTATTTATATGGAGCTACACAGGACACTCTAAGGTGGAGCAGCAGAAATTTCAAGGGATTTTTTTTTTTAACATTTAATGATTAAGTTTGCATCTCTGAAATACACAGTATTTACACTGAAATTTAGGGTGAGAGCTGAAGATAAGTTTAGAGTTTGGACAGGAACAGTTTTGAGAAATCTAAATTCTCAATGAATCAATGAGAACTCTGACAAAAATGGAAAGGACAAACAGATTAGAATACTACTTCATCTTCTGCTATTCACATCTCAAGGACATACTACTTCATCTTCTGCTATTCACATCTCAAGGACCAGGCCCGATTTCCAGCTAGGATAGGTTTAAGCTAGGAATGGGGTTAGAACCTGGGAAAGTACAGGCTGAGAAGCCCAGTTTCCTGCTGCATCTTGTAGGTCATTTGGTGTGGGGAAAGAGATTAGTCTCATTTTCATCAAAAATGTTATCTTAACTCTTTGTTGGTTCCTGTCTCATGTCCACATTTACATTTTGGTAGGACCGAGACCAGAGTTACAACTAGTGTTTTGGAAAGCACAGGATCACAAGCCCAGGTTCTACCTATGGCAAGAACTGCAGTATGGTTTTGAGTTTGGGAATGATGTTTTCTATTTAGTGTCTTTTCTATGGAAAGTTTAGACTCATTGGGAGTATCTTCTGGACAACTTTGGCTATCTTTTCTATGGAAGGGAGAGAGAATTGCAGAATCACAGTCATAGAATGGCTTGGGTTGCAAGGTACTTCAAAGATCATCTAGTTACAACCCCCTGCTTCAGGCAGGGTTGCCAACCACTAAATCAGGCACTAGATCAGATTGCTCAGGGCCCCACCCAACCTGCCCTTGAACACCATCAGGGATGGAGCATCCACAGCTTCTCTGGACAGAAGTCACGTTTCATGATTCCATCTGGTCTCAATGATTTATTTCCCTTATTCATAATAATGCATTTTTAGGAAAAAAAAAAAAAAGAGAGAGAGAGAGGATGAGTAAAGCATCTTTCATCTAGGAACAGCCTAGAACTCGGTGTACTACTAATCTGCTAAAACAGAAAAAGCACATGGTAAATAACAGTTTTCCCTCTTCCTCTTCCCTCCAAAATACAGCGTGTTTACTGCAGTTGCCCTTCTATCTCATGTATTGATCTTGCCTCGGAATTCAGACAGAGTTCGGGTCACCATGGGCTGACAGCCAGGTTAGTGCCTATCAGGGCAGATCTGGCATTGCTAACTACATGTCATTGCCTGAACTCAGGTGCCTGGAGACCAAGTGAATTTGGAGATACTTAGTGGACTTGGGCACTTAGAGCATACACCAGCCAGTGAGCATGCCAGGTCTCTGCTGGGATGACCCAGTCCCAGAAAGTACAAGTGTACCAGGCTGCACCCGCACTGTAAGAGCTGTCACAAGCAGATGTGCTATTGTCCTTTTCTTCAGTGGTTTAGTTCACAGGCCTCTCCATAAAAATGAAAATAAAGACAAAAACTGCCATCAGGGCACTGAGCGCCTTCTCGCCCCACTTTCTCTGCCGGCCTGAGCCAAGAAAGGATCGAGTCGGAATAAAGCAGAGACGCTGCCGGACAAGCAGAACCACAGGGGCCGGCAGCCTGGGCCCTCCCGCTCTCCCGCGGTGCCGCAGCGGTGTTGTGGCACCCCCTGGCTGCTGCGCCTGACTCCGCTCACGTCTGCGGGCGAGGCGAGAGGCTGTGGAGGGGGCCGCCATGGCGGCCGTTCCACCCGGCTGCGCGGCACCAGTGCTGGGCGGAAGTTGCATTGAAGCCGTCCCAGCTCAGCCCGTTCCCTGGGGAGGCTCGGCTGTGACCCGCACGGAGCTCGAGCTGATCTGTTCACAATTAGAGCACCTTGGGCTCCGCTGGTACAATCAACTAATACACATCTTTGACTTTTTTTTTTTTTTTTTAATTGGATTCTCTAAACTTACACTTGAGCAGATGCAGGAATCCCTGAGCCTGTCTGGTGACCGCATTCCCCCAGTGTCGGTTGTCAGTTGTCCCCGCCTCCTTGACAAAGTGAGAATCAATGTGCCGCAGCAGTTGTCAACGGCATAAATAATGCCCTTAAAAGTGAGAATGAAATGATTATTTGAGGGTTAGCCACCTGTTTTGATTGATCTGGCCCCAGTGTATGGAGTGGGATACACAGTCCAGCCAAGAGCGCTCCCCAGCTGTGCTGTGTCTAGGATCACTGGCATTACTGGGAGATCTGTGGCCCAGGGGTGGCTGGGCTTGAAATAAACCTCTTTCTGAGGTATGGAGAAACGTGTCCGTGAGTTTGCATCCACAGTCATTTCTCTTGGAGGACCACAGAGTATCATGCTCACGTATCACTGGTTTGCCAGAAACTCAAGTTAAGGATTGAAAAATAAACAGGTCACACCAATCACCATGTGTCTAAGTATTTTGTTTCTACCACTGGTCAGCCTACCTTCTTAATGTGTGACGCTGGATACCCAATCTATACAGCTGTATCATCTTTCAGGCTGCACTGTAAGGTCCATCTGATTCTAAGGCATTTGCTTGAAGAAAATGTTTGAGAGATGTGTTTGCTCATGGGTTTGTTTCTTAGAGATCTTGACCTTTATTATTCCATTAGGACCTCCAGAAATTAATGTTGATGCCACCACAGTTCAAATTATTCATTTAAAATGAGATTTATTGCTGGAAATGAAACCAGAAACCCTACCACTGGAAATCCATCATTTTCAGTACAAACAAGGAATTAATCAAGTGAAGCATTACAGATCAAGCAGTAATAGAAATCCAGACAGTACAAATTGTATCTTAGTCGTGTGCTGGTTTAGGACAGCTCTTTGCACAACTCTAGCTTAGACTTTGTGCATGATTTTCAAAATCAAGCATAGAAAGACTGCCCTTTAGCTTGGCAAGTGTCTGTCAAGGTGCTACTCCATGCACCAAAGCCTAATAATGACTCTTAAATGAAAGGTGTGGGTTTTTTTTTTTCTAAACATAATTTATCATATTTCAAAAGTGAGTGTGGCTCCGAGTCAAAATTCCAAAAATATGTTTAATATATTTAGAAAGAATGCCGGTTTGTTTACCATAATTAATTTTTTTTTTCTAGTTACAATCATAATAAATTAGGAGGAGCTACATGGGAGCAGTTCTTCATTAGCAAGTGATTTGCATAGATAACAGATCTCTGCATTGAAGTCTTGCGAATGTGCTTTGCCCCAGGGATGGTGGCATCTCATCTGCTCTGCTCTGGTGGAAATGACTACTGCAATCAAGTGCCACTGGAAAGGTGCTCAGCTGCAGGACTACTAAATACTTTTGTTTTTTTTTTAAAGGCAAGTATTTAATTGTTAAAAAATGTTTCAACTTGCCTTTATGGCATACGCAGAAACTGACAGTTACTGTAATATTTTTTTTATCTCAGGAATTCTAGAAACTTACCTGCTATCTGCCTCCATCTTACTTTCCTGTCCCCCAACAACTGGATGGCAGCATTTACGAATTTCACATATGTGTAGTTTTTAGGTGTGTGTCCCTCGGCAGTTCTATCAAAACACTGTTATTAAACATTCAGATTTGCACTGCTCTTTGTCATACGCCAGATAAGTCTGGGTGTTTGGTTCTGTTAAGTTAATGGAATGTCATTTATGTCATTTTTTGTTGTTAATGTAACATGAAAACATGAGTAGTGAATGGAAATTATCTACTGATAGTATTTTAATGTTATGACCTTCTTTTTTAAAGCTTTAAACATGTCAGTTATTTAATAGCTGTTTTGTATTATCCTTTTAAGCCCTCTCACTGGAAAACACAGGACACTGAAGTATGAATTTCCTGAGAGCTACTGATTACCTACAAAACATATTGATTGAAATAGGAATGTCCCTTTGATTCATGTGGGATTTATCAGTGGTTAGCATCTCTGTGGAGGAGGTGCATGTTTTTCAGTCTTCTTATGACGCACAGAAAGTCAGTGTAGTTTTGCAATGCTCAAGCTATACCTAGGGCTTCAGTTCACAACTAACAAAAGCCTAATTGATACTGTTTCATTCCTATGGTGTTTTATTTCAGTCAGCAAGCAGGATGAAGAGAGGAAAGTAGACCGACCTGGGACTGGGCTACAAGTCAGGGAATGAACAGCTAGAAAAGGCCACAGTCTTTCAAATTTTCTTTGATTATTATATCTGTGACTGCATCAAAAACAAACTTGACATTCTGGGTGTCTGTGGCACAGGTCAGGTGACAGTATATCTCCTTATCTTCTTTCCTTATGTTCAAGTCTAGGAATTGTTTCTTGATATAATTCCCAGCATCTTCAAATGTATTTAGTCCTAGTGGAAATGACAGAAAGAGACACAGAAGACACATAGCAACTTTTTTGTTTGTTTGTTTTTGTGATGTTGGAATTAGGCATTCGATATGATAAATTTGTATCTGTACTGCCCATACAAATTTAAATTGCAATTCCTAACCAAAAATCCTCATTTTTTTAACTGAAATGCTCACAAGTGAGCAGAGAATTAGGTACATAATTTGCTGCTGTTGGGCAGTACTTTGTTAGAGCAACTGCAGGTTTAAACACTGGTTCTGGGACTCAGTGTAGGTCCACAGAAGGATGAGACATCTAGAAGCAGGCTGTAGCATAGAGGCCTTGCTGACTCCTGCGAGTCTATGAAGGTAAAGTGGCATTGCTCCACAGATTTGAGCACAGTGTTTGATTCTCCCAGTGAAGCAGTGGGCAATTTTGGGTCACTATGTTGATGGATTTCAAAAAAGAAGTGAAGCAGCTGTTTGCCAGGAAGTCCACACAACCTATCTTCCATTAATAAAATTTATTGAAATATGCTTTATTTCAGGCACTCTCTATCGAAGTACGGGAAGTTAATGCTAAAATGCTGGTAGCATTTGTTTTTGTTCTGTAACATTCTGACATAGCTTCATGTATTCTCTTGCATTAGTTTGGAACAGCTGTCATTCTCTTTTTCCAGTAGATGCCATTGTGACATACAAAAAGAGGCAGAATTCCTTTACAGAAATGGTTTCCCAAATGGGGACAAAAAAGACCTGGTTTAAGTGTGTGAGTGATAAACCACTGGCTTCTACTGAAATGTGAGTTGTTTTCATCATACAAGACTTCTGCCATCTGAAACTTCTAGTTGCCTCAGATTCCTCTACTTGCAGTGGAGAGAAATAAGCATCTCCAGAGACAGCTGACCCCAACCTAAGTACCCTGAGTATGTGAGATGAATTCCAGTGTCTTTCCCTTTCCTTTCTTATGAGATGAAGTCTAGATGTCCAGGCAGGATGCTTAGCCTTTAAATGGTTATCTGTAGGTGACCTGAATAGAAATCTCAATCGTTTGAATGTATTTTCTTCTGAAAACCCCAAACTTACCATCGTATTCAGGAAAGCAGATATTCAGATGAACTTTTGCTATTTTCTCTTGGAAGAGGTCTTTTTTGTTTAGAAACAGCACAATGGAAGTGGTTGCAAAGCACCTGTGGTTGCAGATGCTGTTGAACAGCTGAAGGCTTTCATGCATTCTGTTCTGTTGTGATGCAAAAGGTGAACATGAGAGACCGACAAATCTTACCCCATATGTCATTTTTTCTGTAATACTCTTCACTGACAAGAACCCGTACAGCATAATAGCCTTTAAATTGTCATAAGGGAATGGGAACAGTTCTGATAAGCCATCAGAGAGTGCATTAAAACTAAGCAGCAAAAAGGATTGTTTGTTTCTTCTGACTCACCACTTTTTTATCTTCCACCAGAACCATGTCATAGGCACTGAGTGCAGCACAGAATATGATGCAGGTAACTCCCTCAAAGCAATGAATCCACTTTTTTCTCTCTGATCGCTGTCCACCCACATCAAACATCCTGTGCAGAAAAAAAAATATGTACAGTGTGAAGCACTAACTAATAAGGATGTAGTCACACTGAAAATGTGCAGAGTGCTACTAGAGAGGAATGACAATCAAACATCCATTTTGACAGAGCAGACATTTATTGATCTATTTCCATCTCAACAGGTCAAGGAGAACTATGTATTATTTATGACTTTATATGTAAAGGTTTAAATATCTGCACAAAGCAGATATTTTCAGCACTCTGTTGAGGAAGTGGGACTCTTCACAAGAGCTGAGGGTAGGACTTAGCCCTGCAGGCAAGGATTTTTCAGGACAGAATTCATACCTGAAACACTCACAAAAGACTCTTAGAGCAATGATCATGTGTTTATAGTATTGCTTGTAATGAACTGACGCACTCATCAGTAAGGCTTGTGATTGGAAGCCAGCCACTATTTGATCCACCAGTTGTGCTTCATTGGCTGGTGTAATTTTCTATTTAGTCATCTATTCATTGTCCTTGTGTGATCATTTAGGTACTGTATAACCAGCAGTCTGTGTTTATGTGTAGAGATCTCTCCCTTATCCATCTCATTTAGTTGCTGTTTAAGCCGTAATTCATGGGGAACATAAATTCATTCATTTGTAGAGAGGAGAATGCAGAGTTGTCCTTCTCTGCATTATTTTCCTTCAGCTTTTGACAGAAATTACTGCCTTCGGGTAGAGTCATATAAACCTTTTATGGACTTTTTGTATGGGTTCCAAAACTAACTGAGCATACCTAGTTTTGAGCTTCAATACAATAAAGTTTAGTGCCTAATATAGATGGACCTTTTGTCGGAATTACTATTGTTTTTCTTAGCACTATTTTTTAAAATTACCACTTATATTTGCAGTTTTACAATTATAAGGAATTGGTCTCTCTCTTCACTATTTTTCTCCGAACAAAATGAGCATTTTTCAAGTGCATTGACAAGGAGAAAGAATATGTTAGAAGTCTGATTCCTTGTGTGCATGACGATTTTTCCCTGTTCAGTGTGTTGTTTAACTTAAACTGTAAAACCTAATCTCTCTTGCATTATCTTTAAGAAACCTTTAAGAAACTGTACTGGGTCTTACGTTTTACATTCCTGCAGTATCTAAAATTAAACACAATTCATTTTTTTCTAGCAGTGGAAATTGATTCTATATGAGAAAGTCAAGTCAGTAGTAAACAGAGCAAGGGAAATTTGTTACTGAAACACCTTTTTTTTTGCAACACAACTTTCCTCTTTTCTTCACCATCAGCAGTACATCTGATTGAAACAAAGTTTATTGTTTATCATTATTTTATCCTTCTTAGAAGAAATGAATTCCAATTCTAGTGATGAATGACTTGGTTCGCTGAGGAGCAATTAAAGAAAATTATATTTGTAGTACATTTCATCTCCTTGATCTTTGTGTGCCTACAAATGTGAATTATTAGGAAATCAGGAAGCTGTTGTGGAACAAGACTTTGTTAACAACAGTGGCATTCTTCCAACCACATCTTCCCTGAGTTCAGGAACCTAAGTGAGATCAACATAAATGAACCATCTTGACTTTTGGTTCTGAATGGTGCCCCTAAATCATCTGCCATTATGTGTCTTCCTTGGTTTGTGGTACGCAACTCTGAAATCAGGGAGATAGGAAAAAAAAGAAACTACAAAACTGAATCTTCAGTGAAGTTGTACGAGCATACATTATCATACAAATCTGTACTCACTTCCTGCAAGCTTTTAGCATATGGCCTATGAATATTCATGAGAAGTCAAGTTAAAATAGTAAAAGATCAAGACCAGAGGCAATGTTTATGGACAGTTTTTATTGTACTAAGCTCAGCTTGCTTGGCTCTGTATTTTCCTAGCACTACTCATGGAAAATCTAACCAGTCTAGGTATGAGACTAGTTGTGTGTTCATTTGTGTCGGCAGTATGTACAGTGAGACCTGAAGGCTAAAATAAAGGTTGCCTGATTTCAGTGAGAATCTTCCTAGCTCTTCAATGGATACTACAGCAGGAGAGGACCTTTGGAGATAGATCTCCTTTTAAAAATATTTCAGTGTGTTCTCACTTCTGGAAATCGAAGTCAATTAATGAAGAAATTAAAGACAACGGGAAAGCTAAATTATGTTAAAACAACAACATAATGACTAAGAAGATAGCAAATAAAAAGTCATGTTTCTTGTGGAACTGTAATACTGGGATATTCAGACTTGTACAGCACAAAGTATTTTCTGCCTCATTCAGTTCAGAAGAGGGTAAAAACTTCAGTGAACAAGGCATCTGTTCATGATTTCTTTTTTTCCATGTTTGGTTTGTGACCCCAAGCCTCCCTTAAGTACATCAACTAAAGCTCATTCTGAACATTGAAGTGTCCCTCCCTTTATAGATGTTTCTATGGCACTTATCAAACTAAGTGCAGTCATCAGGATCTCCCAGCTGTTTTGCATTGCTCTGGCAATGCAAAGTAGCTGAAACTGGCTGGTTAAGGTGGATTTATTGCTGCTCTTCATCCCTGTAGATGAACAAAACTCTCAGATTGTTTTGTAGTGACTTCACTCCATATTATTCAAGTCACAAAACTATCAATTAATTTACTCACATAACACTATTGCAATGCAAAAAAAGATGCTAAATATAGACTTTTTTTGTCGTTTTCAATGTAATTAGGAACCTCTTCCTTGGTTACAGACATTCAGATAGGAATCTTATTTTCAGTTGTGCTACATTTCATCTGTACCTAGAGATAATTCTAATACTTTATTATGACTAGTAGCATTCATGTCATAGAGGGTTTGCAGACTGATAATTTTGTTCTCCATCCTGATTTAGTTTTTTTATCTTGCATAAACTATGGTTGCAACTGTGACGATGCTCAGATTTCCAGTGTACCAAGCAGTCTGAAATACGTTAATCAGAGAAAAAAGAATGGTATGTTTAGGACATTACACTACAGCATTTGGGAGTAAGTGCTGAATTAGGAGAAGGTTCTTCACGTGAGGACATGGAACAGGCTCTCTAGGGCAGTGGGCATGGCCCCAATCTGCCAGAGTTCAGGGAGCGTTTGGGCAATGCTCTCAGACATAGAGTATGATTTTTGGGTAGTCCTGCGTAAAGTTGATGATTGTTCTAGGTCCCTTCCACTTGTCATATTCTATGACTATATGATGGAAATTTCCAGAGGTGACCTATTTATAGGTGATAATAATTTCTTTGTTGGGCATCTATTTTAAGGGTCTCATTTGTATGTATAATCTCAGTTACTTCAAAGCATCTGTGTGGTGAGGGTAGATGGCTTGGGAGGTGTTTAATTGCCACAGAAGGAAAAAGTAAGCCCTTTGAAAAATGTAAAAAATGTAATCCTGATACTTCCTACAACTGTCTCTACAGAGATCTTCTTGTCTAGGCTGCATTCCTTAATATGCACTACGGCCTTTAAACTAAGAATTAAATGGAATTCAATCCATAGAGAAAAGTGGTGTTATTGAACACGGAAATGATCATAATTCATTCAAATATATTTTAACATGGAATTATGTTTTTAGTTTGTTCACCAAGTGTAATTAAATCCTGACTATCTGAAAATGTCAATTTTTTTTCAGTCAAATCTCTTAGAGGCATTATTTTTGAGGAATTTTGTTTTCTGAACATTTTGCTTTTCATCTTAAAAGAGAAGGACAGCATGCATGTTAATACTGAAATTTCCCATGGGACACATTATTTTTTTGCCAACAGTAATGTATTCAATTGTTAAGAGCAGTTATTTCTGTTTCCAAAAGAAGAGAGTGGAAGGTTGAGAATGCATGCAAATTAGTTGTCATCAAATATTTTGCATGCTGTTAAGGACTTTTAGTTAGGCAAATTTCATAAATGTCACAAGCAATTATTCAAATGGCAGAAGACAAATAATGCTTGGTAAACACTTACATATGTAAAACGTCCTTTAGAACCTGATATTCTGAGATCTCCTAATAACAGTCCATTATATACTCAAAGTTGGAGTGCCAATACTAAAATATCTTCTTTGGCACTTACAAATAGAAGATTCAAGAATATCACAATTTGATTAGTAACAATACAATCAATGTCTTTGAATAAAAATTACCTTGTAAAGGTAAAACCACACAAGCCTCACAAATGTGTCTTTCGTACCTGAAGTTCAAATCCTTGAAGGAAAACTGAGACTCAATAATCCCAGTTGTTTTCACTCGGGAGTGCAAAACATCTTGCTCACTAGGCACGTAGTCAGGCATTGCTAACCTATCCAAATCATTGAGGTAACTAAGGAGAGTAAAAAGAGATGGTGACTGGTGAATTCAAAAGGTTAATTGAACACGACATATTCACTAGTCCATTCATACTGAGCTCCTTCTAAATATTTTCCATAAATTACACACTTAAATAAAATACTATTGTTTTTTAAACAATCTTTATCCACAGTCTAGATTTTTAAAGTATTACATACATTAAATGTCATTAATTTAGTTGTATATAATAAACATCTTTCTGAGTATTGACATTCAGGAAAATCCATGTTTTCCTCAGGGATGCTAAAAATACCTTGTCAGAAAAGGAATTTTGTCCATTTGGTTTCAGCAAATGGAAATTAGCACCACAGGGGAAGGAACACTGCATCTTTGTAACAGACTGACTAGGAATATTGTAGCATGTCAAACCATTCTCTTGTAATGATATCTTTCTTCCTTCCCAAGTGAAAGAGAAGGCAGGAGAGTTTAGAGTAATTCACAGTTAGGGGCTAGTTTCCCCCTCATTAGAGGTTTGTTTGACAAGTTTACAAGAGGAGGGTTCATGACACTTAAAAATAAATATTTTGTAATCAAAAACAGACGTTTCAACTAAGCTGAGAATCCATGAGGTTAACAGTCTCACAGATCCCTGGAAAAGAGTGGATTATCTGGTTTTGTGTCCGGTATACACAGATAAAATTGGCATGAAATGAGAATCTGAATCAGATCTTTCAAGCCAGTTCTTGGCTCTCCCCCAACCTTTCTCCTTTCTCTTCCAGGGAGAAGAAACTTTCTACAAATGACTGAACAGAGTCTGCGAATCTTACTGACTGATCTAGGAAGTAATGCAAGCTGGTTTTTATTTGACAAAAGGAGAAGAAGAAGTGGTATGTGAGTAGTTTCCTGACTACTAACTTTTCTAGCTACTAACACTCAAATAACGAACTAAAATAAAAGCAAGAAACCACATACAACAGTTGAAACACTTTCAAGCTCTTTCACTGTCTCACTTGGCACCTTTCTTTCTGTAGTATGTGTCTTGTCTCTGGCAAAGAAAACACAGACTCTGTAATGTTTGTTAGACTTAATACTTTTTTTTCTTCTACAGTACAGTCTGCCCAGCATGAAATTTTGCTGTTCATCTTAACCAGAAAACTACCAAAGCAAACCTCACAGCTCATCATTCTTGTCTGCAATATTTCATATATCTGTAAGTAAAAACAAAAACAAAGCCTCCTCTTTGTTTTATAATAAATATACTTACTATAATTATTATGTTTATTATAATTATATTTATTATAAATATTTATAATATAGATTTTTTATTATAAAGATCTGGTGGTGCGTGGTCATAAAGATTCAGCTGATCCAAGTGCAATTGCAAGTTAATTATGTAATTAATAGAGCAAGAGACATCTTTAGATTCTTCCTACCACTGTAAACAGCCCCAGCAGGGCACTTCTGGCCAACTCTCCAATGGCAGAATGGAGAGCTGGCCAGTAGATTAGTCTAAATGCCTGATCTTTCCTTGTCTTAATATAGGAGTCATGAATCCTGTTCTGAGAAGCAAGTGCCTGAGCAAGTAGGAAGTGTCATATAGTTATTCAATGACATTTAAGGTCAAAATCTGTGGTCCTGATTTTGCCCTTTCCTTACCCAACACTCCTTCTTAAAACAAGATCAGTTCCAGATGAGTCCAAGGAAGAAACTCCAGCCAAATTTGATAAAAAGGGAATTTTACATTATTCACATCTCATTATTTTTTCCGATTAAAACACACAGAGAAAATACATATAAAAAAATTCATTAACATAGACTCAGAGAAGAGAACTTCAGAAAGTCAGAGTTTATAGAGTATAAATCGTTACTCTGTTGAGAAATGGGCTTTTGGTTTTAAAACAAATTAAAATGTAGTGTTAGATGGTTGATTAAACTGATCATAAGAAGCCCAGCAGCGAGGGCAAAAAGTAAGTTGGCTTTAATGGCGCAGGGCCAAAGACTGGATTTTCAAAAACGTTAGGCATGTGGGATATTAAAATATTTCAAAGAAGAGACAACACATATCCATATGCTGTTTTTAAATATAACTGTGGCAATAAATAATTATTTTGTCCTTTACAGTATTTATTGGCTCCTTTAAATACTGGTATCTGTTACTTTAGACTACCCTAATCTACCGGTCACAATGCACACACTAAAATGTTAGCTGTTAAACAGGTAATCATTCTCCTTTTTCTGCATTAGTTTTTCTATTTCAAGAAGTGTTTTTACTTTTAGTTATGATTACTGACTTGTTATAGTTTTTTAGTGCTGGTAACTGCACTACGCCTTATCAGAAGCTACAGAAAAAGAAACAGAAGATTGCTCTGCACTTCTGTCAATTATTACTGTTAAAATACAAGGCCAGAGAGAGACCTGACATAAAATAATGCCAAATCAGGCTCAAATTCACACAAACAACGTTTTCCGTGTATAGATGTCCTGCTGAAATGGTCTGAAAATATGAATACCTAAGATTTTTTTAATATATATATATATATCCCTTCTATTCTCTAAAATTGGCGAGTTATTACTAACCAGAACTCTGACCATGCTTTTTTTTTTGCCAAGTGGAAGTGGCACCTCACACCTCGGGCAGTTTCCCTGTGCAGGTGCCCTCCTCCAGCAGGAGGAGCTGCAGGAGCAGCAAAGGCTCAAGCTGCAGCTCTCATTGAACGGATCTGAGCTGGAACAGCCCTCTTCTCTAGGTCCAGGGTCAGATTTCTGCACTTCAGGACAATCATCTGACAGTTGTCTGACAATCATCGTGCAATCATCTGTGCAGTCATCTAGCTCCATAGAGGATTACTGATCACCAGCTGGATCCTGGGGAAGTCATGAAGTCTGAGCTGAGCAGCACTAGTCTCTGTTTATGCACCTGCCACCTCCTAGGTTTCAAAAAGGGAGCTGAAGCCATCAGGCATCATAGACCAAGATGGATACTGACATGCTAACAGCCCAGGGACCACCAGGGCATGCAGCCAGATTCCTTTAAAGGAAATGTATGGTTTTTGCTGGACTTATGTTTAGCTGCTTGAAATCTTGAATGTATTAAAGTACAACTTTAGGTAAAACCTAGGCTGTTTCAGTTCACTTTTTCCTCCATTTGGTCAATACTAGAATTACCTAGAGGCAATAGACATTTTTAAAAACAAAAAGTTAAGAAGACTCACATCATTGAGTTATTTGGTTTTGCTTGCTTTCCTCAGTTGAATGTCTCTGATACACTATTAACAAATCAGCAAAAGCCTCATTCTTTCTCAGGTTAATAAGCAATCATTTTCATAGATTACTATACACTTGTGGAAGAGTTCTAAGTGCAAGGATCCTGTGCTGTTGCACTAATAGCTAGATGCCCAGCACGTGCAGGTTGTGTCACTTACTAGGCTGCTGAGTCGTTGAGCTCATACTCTGATGCCCTTGCAAAGCATGCCTGGATCCCACCGTCTTTCCACAGTTGTTTGATGAGTTCAACCAGCTCAGAAGACATGTCGCCATCATGCAGATTTGTTTCCATGTCACAGAGTTTCTTTTCATCTTCCTAAGAAGAAATTTCAGTAAATATTCTGCAAACATACTGTACCCTCCTTCGGGATATGCTTGGTTTACAGTGAATTGCAGTGTCGGGGAAATTTCTCATTTTCATAGTATTTTCCATGTAGCTGTACTCACCTGTGCATGCAAACATCCTTTTACAAGCTCGCTTTACATTAGGTAGTGAAAAAGTTAGACTCAAATTGGGATACGGAGTTTTTTGCTTTTTACTGTTTTCTTTTATTCATACAAGGGCTCAATTTCATCTCTCTGTAGGTGTTCACAAAAGGTCCAACTTTAAAGGAAGGCTTTTCTTTTTAAGACAGAATAGCAAATTATCTAAAACTAAATGTAAAAGGGTAAGCATATTAAGACTATACTAGGGCAGAAATATATAGTTAATGTAATTATGAATATATTTGGGAGAAAGAATTTCTAGTTCTAATACAGAATGAGAAAGGAGGCAAAGGAAATATAAATAGTGAATGCCTTTTTTATTTGTTTTGTTTTGTTTGTTTGATGGATTTATTTTTTTTCTCCCTAGGAGAAGAAGAAACCTGAAAAATTCCAAATATTTTATATATGTATTCTCTAAACTCTTCCTTTTGCCAAGTCATTCCAAAAAGTCTTCAAGTAATCTGTTACATTACAAATATTTCTTTTCAGTAGTTAATGACATAGTAATGCACTATAAATAAAAAAAAGTATGATTAAAATAGGGTCAAGCAGTGGGCAATTATAGAGCGTAATTCCTTCCCAGCCATAAATTAGACAACTGAAGCAACTTGCAGTCAACAGCTGCAAAAGTAGAAATGAATTCTGACAGACCCTATTTTGTCAGGGAGTGTGTTCTATTCAAAAGTGGAAAACATCTTCTCAATAATTTATAAGAAATTATTTTAGGAATGTGATGTATTTTTTACATTTCACTAGAAATTGCAGTTTGTAGAAATGTTGTGAAAACCAGAGACTGATCAAAAGAAAAAGATAGAAGGTTTTGTAAAATATTGGTGAAATTAAGTTAACATGCAGATGTATGGTGGAAAAATAGAAACTTAGTTTTGTTTAAAAGAAAAAAAGAGAACAGTACAATTGTCCTTGTACTTTCAAAAACCCCACAAACAAACAGCTCCATTCTGCAGCTGCATTCTGCAGCCCCATCCTACAGGTCAGTGCTGTGGTCAGCAGTCCTGACTCATCACTTCTTCTGTATGCAAACTCATTTGTCTTCAGGGCTGCTGTCTGGAGTGCACACATGTTCAGTTTCAAGATGACAATTGGCAAGTTCTCACAGTGATGATATCACATATCATTTAATGTTTACAACTGTTCTCCTGCAATGCTGGAACTGTTGGTTGAGTAGTGTATAATGAGAAGCCTTGAGCTCATTGGTTATTATGCAAAAGGTGGCAACCATGGATTTTGTTTCTTACGTCAAAAAGGAAGATAGCAGCAGACAGAGTTTATCATACCTCTGGTTTATATAATGTTTTGTTTGTCTCTGCTACTTAGACAATATGATTTAAATTCAAAAATAGATTGCAATGGGGGAAAAAAAAAACAAGGCAAAACAAAGAAATGAAGCAAACAAAAACCCTGAGAAAACAAATTAAAAAAATAAGCAAAAAAATAACCAAGCCTCTCTCCCCAGATCAGGTGCTGTTCAAAACTGCTTGTTTAGGCACTTTCAGTATCACAGAGTGGTTTTTACAGGCAGTCCTGGAACATGGTAACTCACTGCTTTCAGGGCTCAAGATAAGCTCAGTCAGTGCCTAAATGGCTTTAGTCAGATAATTCTGGACCAGAACTCAGCAAGAACGAAGTCCAGCTGAAGTCAAGCTTTATATGTAAACAGTTCAAACTTATGTATGTGTAACAATTTTACAGAAAAAGCAAGCTAGCTTTGTGTTTGGAAGATGGGGTAATGTTCAGAAAATGTGACTGAAATTTCCAGAGTCTTAAAGCTTAAAGCCAGATTGCTCTTCTGTGATTCTGGGGGAAAAGAAACAAGGCACTGCAAATGCTTTATACAAGTGTAGTTGACTGGAGGCCTATCCTGCCAGTGTCACTGAAAATAAGGGTGGACTTACTGTGCTGTAAGTGATAAACAGACAATATCTGTACTTTCTGCATTTGTTTTGTATGATGTTCAGAAATGAACTGTGCCTATTTAACAAAAATAAATAAATAAATAAATAAATAAAATCAATGATTGGTTCTCCAATCTGTGAAATCCCTTGGAAATAGTTGCTATGAAACTGGCATCGAGTTTTTGGAAGACGCTTTATAGGATCTGCTTGCAGTGATTCTTCTAACTTCAATTTTGGTAAAGTAAATGCATGCATAAGAAAAAAAAGTTGTATATCTCTTTTCACAGCAATGACTATAGGTATTAGTGAAACTAGCTTTGGGCTTCCTTTCATGTTTTAATTTTCTTCTTGAAAACTGAATCTTTATATTGCTGCTTACAATGTGGATCGCAGTAGTCTCCTACGAGCAGCTGATACTTGATATATGTTCATTTCTGAGAAGCTGCTCCATGGTCAACTCATGAAACAATGACTTCTCCATAAATGAACAAGTAATTCCGGGAAATTCTCAACTTGGACACTGGACAAAAAGCTTTCTAGTTTAATAATAAATAGTTAATATCTGTAACTAGCTATTTTTTTTTCATGAAAAGAAAATCCTAGAAAAAGAGGATGAAGTAAGGAAGGCCCAGCCAACCCTAAGGACACTGACCAAGCACTTGTCTATTATGGAACTAAAGTGTAAATTCAAAACTTTCTCCTGTTTTTCAGTCACTTATGCTTTGATGTAGTTTAGACACTTTGTCTTTGAACAGCCAGCATGGATTTACCAAGAGCAAATTTCATGTAACTAACTTTGCCTTCTACAGTGAAATTTAGTTTGTGAAGAAGAGAAGCAGAGGATGTTGCGTGTATTGGTTTTAGTGAGGCCTTTGACATCTTTGCTCACAATGCTCTTATAACCACATTGAACTGAAGAAATGATCAAGAATGGTGTTGGAAAATTTATTAGATTTAGGGCTCAAATAATGGTGATCAGCAGTACCAAGTCTGACTTACAACTTCTCTGGACAAACTATTCCAGTGCCTAACCACCCTCTGAGTAAAGAATATCCTCCTAATATCTAATCTAAATCTCTCTTTCAGTTTAAAACCATCCCCACTTGTCCTTTCAGTGTAAAATGGTGTAAAAAGTCATTCCACCTCCTGTTTATAAGCCCCCTTTAAGTACTGGAAGGCCACCATGAGGACTCCCCAGAGCCTTCTTTTCTCCAAGCTGAACAAGCCCTGATCCCTCAACCTTTCTTCATATGTGTTCCAGCCCTCTGATCATCTTTCTGGTTCTCCTCTGGACTCACTTCAACAACTCCACATCTTTCTTGAGCTGGGGACCTCAGGCCTGGATGCACTACTCCAGATGGGGCCTCACAAGGGCAGAGCAGAGGACAATCACTTCCTTTGCCCTGCTGGCCACCTCTTAGTTGATTCAGCCCAGGATACAGTTGGCCTTCTGTGCTGCATGTACACACTGCTGGCTTATGTCCGGCCTTTTGTCCACCAGGAGCCCCGAGGCCTTCTCCACATGGCTGCTCTCAAGTTCTTCTCAGTCTGCACACATATCTGGGATTATCCTGACCTAAGTTCCCTCTTTATTAAGGGCCTAGATGGTGGGATGGAATGCACTCTCAGAAAGTTTGCAGAGAATACAAAACTGGAGGCAGTAGACATAATGGAGCACGAAGCAGACAGGAAACATGAACTGAGAGGAACCATTTGAAATCCAGCAAAACTGGTCAAATTCTAGAGCAGGGGCCCAGAGAGGCTGCCATGTGAGACCCTCATCCTCAAAGATACTGAAAACCCATCCAGAAAGACACTGAATAGCCTAATCTACTTAGTACTCATTTTTGCAGAAAGGAACAGAGTGACGTAAGAAGGTCATGTCCAGCCTCAATTTTTCAATAGTTTTATGGTTCCTGTGGCTTAAAAATTAATTTGTTATGTTGTATTCCCTACATTTGTATTTTATAGATCATAGAATCATAGAATGGTTTGAGTTGGAAGGGACCTCAAGGATCATTGAATTCCACCCCCCCTGCCACAGGCAGGGTTGCCAGCTGCTAGATCAAGTACTAGATTAGATTGCCCAGGGCCCCATCCAGCTTGGCCTTGAACACCTCCAGGAATGGGGCATCCACAACCTCTCTGGACAACCTGCTCGAGCACCTCACCACTCTCTCAGTAAAAAAACTTCCCTGACTTCTAATCTAAATCTCCCTTCCTTTAGCTTAAAACCATTCTGCCTTGTCCTATCACTAGCTACCTGTGTAAAAAGTTCCCTGATGTTTATAAACTCCCTTTAAATATTGGAAGGCTGCAATGAGTTCTCCCTGCAGCCTTCTCTTTTCCAGGCTGAACAAGGCCAGTTCCTTCAGCCTATCTTCGTAGGGGAGGTGCTCCAGCCTTTGGATCATCTTCATGGCCCTCCTCTAGAGCTTCTTCAAAAGCCCCACATCCTTCCTGTGATTGAGGCCCCAGACTTGGATATAGTACTCCATCTGGGGCCTCACAAGGGCAGAATAGAGGGGGACAGTCACCTCCCCCACACTGCTGGTTACCCCTCTTCTGATGGAATGCAGGATACCATTGGCCTTCAGGGCTGCAAGTGGGAAAAATGATGAGTGAACATGTATGAACTTCTCAGAAAGTTTGGAAGAAATAGAGAAATAGGCTGAATTATGGAGTACAGAGAGAACTTATCTCAAGTATAGACTTCAAGTGTAAGTTTTATAGGGTTCAGCTGACTTAGGCCATGTAGACTGGCAGATGTATCCTCATGCAGTGTCTATTACATGTATTTATTAGAATTGAGACTGGGCCATAATGAAGCATATTCACATGAGCCTATATTCTGTATACTGGTTTGGGGTACTTTTACACTGTTTGCATGATTTGTGGACATGAACTCTTAAAAAAATACAAGAAAAAGAATTTTTTTTTAATTTTGTCAAATGACTGTATGTCCATTAGTAACCTCTGAATCATTTGTTTATCAGTTTTTAGGTCAAACTACCATATGTCATTGTAATGAGATACGGGCTTCTGGAACAAGGAGAGCTCCTTTCAGATAAGCAGATGTAATTCTTTCTAAGATGAATCTCTAGGGAATGTGCAGAATTTTCTGAAATTGGAACCAATTGATATTCTGACAGACCTCTGATAAATTCTCAGCAAGATCTGAATTACAAACATCATACTAATCATTGCACTAAGAATAAAGGTAAGTGTTTTCCTTTTAGTGCTTTCCCTGAAAATTCTTCAAGATTGACAGAAGATTGCAGGTCTTCTTACTGTAAATAAGTAGGCATTGTCAGTTTACTTGTCAAAAGCAGCCCAAAGTTTTCTGATTTGGAACATACATACTGAACATAAGTATGGTATTGCTAGCCTTTGCTCTAGGGCACAAAAGAGGGAATTGAGTTTCCGCATTTTTTTTGCCTCCCTAAACAAACTTCTGATCAAAACTACTTCCTGATGACTTCATGAATCTTATTTAAAGTCTCTTGATAAAGTCCACAAGGTGCTGAAATCAGTGCTACAAGCTCCTTTAAAGAGGTTGGACAATCTGGAATGCATGTTCTTGTGTATAGGACTGCAAACCACACCAGGAAAGTCAAACTTCACTTCCCTGCAGTGTCAATGTGTGGTGTTGCTTCTGTACACTGTGAGGTCTCTGCCCCAGGAGCATGACAGAAGTATTCCCAACAGGTCTAGATGACATTTCCTGACTTGGTTGAGCCCAAGATTTTATTCTTAAAAGGGAAATATTTATCACATTTCCCAGCATCAATAAATAAGTGCCTAAGTAGGCCAAGAAAAGGTTCTTTTTTTCTTTCTTATGTATTTTAACATAAGGACATCCTGTTGAATTCATAACACAAACAGTACTTAGTTTTCACTACCATAAAGCAAATACTGAACTCTCTTGCTTTCCTGTTATATTACAATAAAACGAATAATGAACTATTTTGCTTCATTCTATTAGAATCTACTGTTACTTTCAAAATAATGTATTTTAATGCCTACTTAAAGAGAAAGCTGTATACTCACAGTTCTAGCTGGGTTTTCGTAACTGATCCCTAACTTAGTCATTGCTTTCACGATAGACAGTATAGACTGCACTGTGTTACTGTAAATGATAGGTCTGAACTCCATGCGTTCTTGGTATGTGAAACCATCTTTATGGATGATCCTGGAGTGAAAACAAACAAACAAAAATTGTACAGGTTGCATTAAAAAGGAAAAACGAGAAAGGTTGGATCAGATATTTTTTTTTTGTTCTGTATGAAAAAGAACTGAATCCATCTGGCTCATGGAGAAGCATTAATTAAAGGTTAATCTGCCTATTCTGGTGGAATGGGTTAACAGTGGTTTCTGTAATGACACAAAGCTAGGTTTTGACTTCCCAATTTTAGTGAATAATGCTGTATGTCTCCAGTACAGATCCCCAGCCCATTCCTGTGGATTCAAAGCAAGATGCATAGCTGGACTTAGATCTCAAATATTTTCCTATTAGAATTTGCAGTATTAGACTTGGGCTCTCACATTGCTTGTTTAGTCACTATTGTTTTTAACCCAAATCTTATCTGAGGGGGAAAAAATGTAATTACATTTCTGCACTGCAAGATATTTTCTCAAGAAAAAAAAATATATGCTTCTTTGTACATTGATTACAACTTCCAGTTCATGAAATAATATTATTATTTATAATAATATCTTTGGGAAGATGGGCATTATTCAAGAGTATTTGCCCTATATTGTAAAGGTTAAGGAACTTTAACTGTCAAATTCAATTTATATGATTCTGAGAGAGAAATTGTAATTTCATAATCTTCCCTAACTGAACAATGGTGTGGGGTTAAAATTCTCCAAAATCAGTGTGCAAATTGTGCCTTGATGGAAAAAAAAAAGACAATTTTCCACTAGTTGTGTAAAGGATACAACCTTCATTTGTTTTGGTGTAGTGTACTCTCAATGATCAGACAGCAAGCTCTTTTGCCTGCTGCTAGATTGTTCTTCCTCACCAAAGGTGTTCAGAGATGAAGGCCAGGTTATCAAATGACCATTTTCTTTCCTCCTTTCTTGCCAGAGATACAGACTTAGCATGCCTATACAAGCAGGAAGGGGTGATGTGAAAGGATCTGACAGTCTAGCCCAGAACGACTACAGGTGTGTGCCTTGGGGACACTTTCCCTGCAAGGGGAAAGGTCAGTGCTGTCAGAAAGTAGTTCACTTGCACACGCACATTCCAGATCACAATTGAATGTTCAGGAATCTTAACTAGTCATGTATGTAATGGAATTCAAAAGTTCCATATTTGCATTTATAGCACTGTAGGAGACACTGGTTTCTCTGCTTCCCCAACCACTTTTTGCACGGGCAAATCTATATACCTTATTTTGAAGCCTTTTTATTTTGAATGTTTTTTTTCTCTATGAATTCACATGAATCTGCAAGATTCAAGGGAATCTCACTGTGCTTTTGCCAGCACATGAGTTGTCCATATACCCCAGTGTCAACATGGTGATTTGAATGACATAGGAAGTCTCACTGGGAGGAAAGATTTATTCACTTGGAGCTGAATGGTGGTGCAGTGAAATGGGGGTGGCCTAAGCCACAGCCTGTGTACAAAGCACCATGTAGCCCAGAGCTCCCCACTGCTGTAGGTGGCCTCCTTTAATGGGCTAGATCACCTTAAAATCAAAATTATTTGAACTCTCATTGAACAGCCATCACAAAATATGGAATGCTGTATTTAAGCAAACTTTCCCCGCCTTTCCACTTGCTACCTGTGAAAGCAGGTACTTTTCTATAACAAAATACAAAGCAGCTGAAAACTCATGAAGCACATGAGCTTGGTTTGACTGCTTTCAGCCTCTCACAGTAGCACCCTGAACAGGATGTGTGGGGAAGATGAGTGTTTTGCCTGCGGCTGCAAAAATCCAGGATAAGAGTGAAGGCAAGACCTTGATGCAGTCCCCAAATGACTATTTTATATGTTGTTTTCATGCTTTCCTTTGAAGAACAAAGAGAGGAAGAACATGTAAGATCCTGAAATAAAACAAGAATATGTAATTACAGAACAAAAACTTGTTTTCGCTCAAGGCTTTTTATGTGCTATTTTTTTTTCAATGTATATATATTTATGTCCTCTGGCAGAAGATATGTTAGCCAGCCTGTTAAATCAGTAGTGAATTTTGCTGTATTTATTAAACATCCATCATTCTTTAGAAAGGATTTTAAAACAAGGTGACATCTTGTATAGCCAAAAGGAGCTTTCTATTGAACGGAAAATCTTCCTTGAAAAAAATAAACAACCTATAAAAAATGCATTGAGGATGCTGAATCTGTGAAGTGTTTTGCTAGTCATAATATCTAGATTATGTTCCTATGGGACATAGAATTCTTAGATTTCAATCTCCACATTTATTATTTTTTCTTCACACAAGGTGGGTTTCTTACCAGATAGGTGGCATTGGTTCAGTCTCAACAGGCTTGATGAATTACCAGATATTTTGTTTCCTGCTTTTTGTTTACTGGACTGTTATAATTCTGAGTCTTACAAAGTATATTTGCACTGTAAATTCAAGGCAAAGCGCAGAAATACTCAATTTGGTTTTAAAAAAGCTATCTCACACATTGGAAATGAGAGAGTCAGAAATGAGGAGCTCCAGAAAAGCATTTTTATTTCTCTTTTTAGTTTTGTTTCATAACCATCCCAGATTTTTTAGGGCCTTGTAACATATTTATATTTGGAGCATCAGAAGATACTGTGCAAAGCTAAGTGAAATGATTTAACTTTGATTGAAATCTTCACTCTGGAAAGAATAATGATTACGAATTAGAAAATTATATGAATCAGAGTAAAATAAACCTGATTTTAGTGCAAATTTGTTTTTTCAGAAATTACTTCCTTTGCAAGCACTTAGCAGTCTTCTCTGGAAAATGTCATACTTCACCAAAAAATCGACTTATTTAAAACTGGAAATTTTCCCTTTTTAGAAAAAAAAATGTTTATGACAGAAAGTTGACATTTTGTGTGAAAAGTGATAATTTTCATCAACATTTTTCTTGAAAAATAGCTCATATTTTTGCTCAGGTTGGCAGCTCATACATGCACAAATCTTTAAGATAACTTAGCTTTGTTATTTTCTGCCCTCTTTTTGAAGCTGTTTAGGGTTTTCTGCTTTATTAAAGTGTTCGATTCAGAGGAACATCTTCAATCCTCTCCTACTCCGTGAATTTTTCAGCCCAATATGTTTCAATGGTTTTTTGCATAGTGAGTGTTTCCTAACTGCAACTCTAAACAAAAATGAAGTTATCCACCACTGAACTGGAACAAAAAGTAATTAGGAAACTATTGGATGCATGGTCTTAAATCAGTACAATTAGAAAATGAGGTGCTTAAATAGTAGCAAATTGGTTTTATGATATGACATTTTTTACTTCACTTTTAAAAATATGTTGGGGAAGATATTAAACATTGAGGAAAACAAAGTATTTAGGAAAACTTAAAGTGGAAACAATATTTCTGCTTTAGAAAAACATTTTTTTTTCTTACACAGGAAGAGAGTGGGGCCATGATTTAATAGTTACACTGTGTATGTAATTTTTTTTCTGTACAAGGGCTGCTAGGAAAGTAATACCTCCTATTTTATGATGTTGACTCATGATGTCAGAGGCAAATTTTGGTGGTACAGCAGTAGAGGTTGAATCTTTCCACCAATATTCGTATTTGCAGTGTTTTGCGCTGTGACAGATGGCAGCAGAGGGGCACTCTGACAAAATGGCATCTGACATGGAAGCGTATATGAAGCAAAGGTGTGGAACTGAATTCCTTCATGCGGAAAAAATAGCCCTCATTGACATTCATTGACACTTGCTGAACATTTGTGGAGAAATAACACTATTGACATCAGTCTGTGTGGCGTCATGTACAAGTTGAACAAATATCAACAACAGATATTCTTTTGGTAGATTTATGCAGTCACAAGATTTTTTATACCAGATAATCCAACTTTGAACCGGGATTTCTGTATTTGAGTTTGTACAGTCTGTTTTCCTCCCTTTTGGTTACTGTATGATTACCCTGTCATTACTAAAAGCAGTGCTCTCAACTGTTCTTATTCCTGCTAGATAGTGGGTAGCAGCTCACTGTATGGGTTGACAACTAAATATTTACTCATATGAACTGTGAAAGAACTGAGAACAATCATTCTGGCCATTGGCAGGATCAGGAATAATAACATGGAAACCAACAGTGTTCTACAGAATTCAGTTTGGAAAAACTATGACTTAGCACTATTTTTATATAATGTGAATACTTCAGTATTTTCACTTGCAATACAGTGAAATCAAATGAAATTAATAAGGACTAAATTAAAATTGAACAAAAGGAGACGATTGACATCATGTGAAATTAAACTGTGGAACTACTTGCTATTGAATATTGCAGATGTTTACATTGGTTCAAAAGAGATTCAGGAGAAACTGGACGTGAAGTAACTGAGAGCTTTCAAACACAATGATACCATCTCTGGTTCTGCTTCAGGATGCTGCCTGACTCAGATCACCAGATACTGGCATGGTATTCAGTGAAAGTATTACAGTGTGCTTCCATGTTTGGTTTGATAATCTTCTGGAAACATCCTCCAGTAATACTGGAGGAGACAGGATACGAGGTTAGGTGGATCTGTTGTGGACTGTTGTCTTATATCTCTATGATCTCACCACAGTGTTGTAACTCCTACCAAAGACAATTCTGAAGCTTCCCTGCTCTTCAGCAAGAAGATGTGCATGATTTGGGCAGATAGATTTGATTACCAATCCAGCTGTGTGTCTTAGTCACTTTCTCTTTATGTCGCTGAATGAGAACTTGATTTTAATGATGTTTCCTTGCATATTATTCAAATAAGCGTTAATATTGTATTAAGGCATTAGCTAGATAACTTATGCTACAAATACCAAATTCAACAACTGATATGAATATTCATGTACTTACTTCATTTGCTTTACAATAGTGCTCTTTCCTGACTCTCCAGCACCTGCAGATGGGGAATATTAAGAAGATATGATTGATACATAAATGAGTAGCAAGTATTAAAAATACCACTCTAGAACAGAATTTTATGTCTATGAACATACAGATGTTCCAGATCCCCATTTCATTAACTATAACTATAACCCTCTCCAGTGATTAAAAATGATGAAATCGTGGAGAAAGTACTAATTCTGAAAAAGTAAAGGAATATTTGAAAAGAAAGGAACATGCAGTCATTTAAGACAAAAAAATAGTCTCTTCAATCATTAAAGAAGTAAGATAAGGATTGTATTTTGATTTCATCCCCATCAGCTGGGTATATGGGCAAAAAGAAATGGAAAAAGCTACAGCTCCTGACAGTGTGTCATTCATTACATGATATGCAGCTTCTCATCTAATGTGTTTCATGACTTTATAAGCCAAACCCTCTAGTGTGTTTAAACAACTGGAAAAGTGAAGTATCTGTGCGGTCTATGTCATGGTGTAGAGGAAGCACATGAGCAAATGTCTTGAGACTGCAACATTGTCTCTATCCCATGTTCTAATGCTGCAAGGGGGAAACCTACAGAGCCATGTAGCAGATACAGCTTGGGAATGATTCCACAGTAAAACTCCACTGTTGTCGGGGAAATGCAGGCACTTGGTTGCACAGCCATTTTTCAGAAGGGGGACTAACTTTTGGTTAGATTATTCTGATTAATTTGGCCTTCCCATCTCATGCAGAGTTAGTAAGCACAAGAGAAACCTTTCCATTGGAAATCAGTGTGAGTTCAACTGATTTTAATATCTGTCAGTGAAATGGGTGAAGAACACCACACCTGCCAAACAAGAGCTAGATTTTAAAAGCACATGAAGAGAGGATTTAATTTTGCACATGACTCCTTCAGACAGGATTCATAATTGCTCTCCTTTTTGCAAGTAATCATTTACCTCATTGGACAGTGTTGAATACATTTGACAAATACCTGAGGCATAGCAGCTGTAATTAGGGACTCCTCAATGAATGGAACAAATGAGTTACAGATTTCCCAAACAGATTTTGTAAATCTAGTAACATTTAAATCACAGAGATTAATTTAATTAATTTACTCAAGACAGGAAACCATATGCAAAACATTTTCTAATGCCCACAATGGGAACAGCAGAAAGTGTGAGAGAAAAACACCAAGCCTATGCAAAATGATCTGATGCTGCCATCTGCCACAATTTGAACAAAATGCAAATTTGCTATAGATAATTTTTTATCTCTTCAATTACACTCTGAAGAACTTAGTAAAATCCTATCAGTGAGACAGCATTTGCTGCACTTTCTGTAGAGAAACAAGTGAGCAGTTCTAGGAATTCCTACACTCATCTCATGGAAAGATGTCACGAAGTATAATGTAGAAAAGAAGCTCTCTTCCGGATCTGGAAGACAAGTTTAAAATAGAGTAGGCAGCATAATTTATATCTTATGGAAGCAATTCTCTACCTCTGTTCATCTCTAATTTCATAGAAACAGAGAGTCATAGTATGGTTGGGATTGGAAAGGACCTTTAAGAGCATCTAGTTGCAAGGCCCCTGCTATAGGCAGGGACACTTCCCTCCAGGTTGCTCACAACCCCATCCTGCCTGGCCTTGAATGCTTCCAGGGAGGGGACGCCCACAACCTCACTGCACAACCTGTTTCAGTGTCTCACCACCCTCACAGTAAATAATTTCTTCCTAAAATCTAGTCTAAATCTGCCTTCTTCCAATTTAAAACAATTTCCCCTCGTCCTGTCGCTACATGGCCTTATAAAAAGTCCCTCCCTAGCTTTCCTGTAGTCTCCCTTCAGGTACTGGAAAGCATCTATAAGGTCCGCCTGGAGCCTTCTCTTCTCCAGACTGAACAACCCCAGCTCTCTCAGCCTGTCCTTGTAGGGGAGGTGCTCCAGCTCTCTGAAATAACAAATGACTCACAGGCATCGGCTTTGCTCTGGAGTATTCTTTAGCTGTAGCAGCATTTGTACCCCAGGAGATGGGTCAGAAACAATTTACTTTGCACCTGCTTCCTCTCTTCCTTCCCCTTCCTGTACAGCTCGCTCCTCAGGATGGGAGAGAAGGGCCAGAGCTGGATTTCCAACCACTGCAGGATCTTCTCCTCATGCAAACGACAGCAAAGGCATTGTGGTAGCCCTTGCAAGACTTCAGGGGAAGCATAGGGTAGCTTTCCTTTAGGTTGCAGTGTAGAGGGAAATTGTAATCTAGCCCAAATTTTCTACATAAAATATTAGAGCTTAGGCTGAAGTCAGTCTTGTCTTAAAGCTTGTTTAAGTTTATTTAATTAATATTTAATATAGTTTAATTGGCTTTTGAATAACTCTGAAGATTTATAGCTCTGCCTGACAGGAACCACCAATAACATGCCATAGCCTGTATTTTGCATTTCACATACTTCTAGTTGTTTCCAAATTTACCTTTGATTTCTATATCTCTATTTGCTTGCCAGGTTTCCTTGGGACGGATAAAAATACAGAAAATTAGGGCACAGATATCTCAAGCAGTGCCTGAAATTCTGGCTCTTGGGAGCCAAAAGATATTCACTGTGCCCCGGGGTGTGCTACATCCACCTTCAGCACTGTTCCTGACAATTAGCAGTCTGGCAGCCGGTAACTGCCTCTCTTCTTGGCTGGGATGTTTGGAACTTGATCTCCCAAGTCAGATGCTGATTTGTGCTTCTGGACTCACTGAGGCTTCAGGGAAGACTCAAAAAGAAGTGCATTGTGGTATGAATGAAAGCATGGAGCTGCTGCAGAACCTCTCCCAGCAGCATGACATGAATTTTTCCTCTGCTCTGGGAAGGCTCAGCCTCTACAGTGCAGACCAGAAAAGTATATAGATAGAGCAGGAACAGAGAAAAAAACTGGAAGTGCCTTGAAAGTCAGGGATATTTGCTTGAATTCAAAGTAGAGCCGAAACCAAGACCTCAGCTGCATCTTGACTACACTACTTTCCTAAGCAGAATTTCACGGAATCACAGTCTGATTGAGGTGTGAAGGACCTCTGGGTCGATCTGCTCCAGCCTCTGCCCAAGCAGGAGCACCCAGAGCAGGGTGCCTAGGGCCATGTCCTGGAGGCTTTTGGAGATCTCCAAGGAGATGACTCCACAGCCTCTGGGCAGCTGTGGCAGTGCTCTGTCACCTGCACAGTAATGAAGTACTTCCTGGTGTTCAGATAGAATGTTCTTTGTTACTGTTTGTGCCCATTGTCTCTTGTCCTGCCACTGGGCACCTCTGAAAAGAGCCTGGCTCTGTCCTCTTTGCCCCCTCCCTTCAGATATGTATGGACATGGATGAGATCCCTCTGAATCTCCTCCAGGCTGCGCAGTCCTAGCTAGCTTCCTCAGCCTTTTCTCACAGGAGAGATTCTCCAGTCCCTTTGTCATCCTAGTGGCCCTACACTGCATTCTTTCCAGTATGCCCATGTCCCTCTTATACTGGAAAGCCTAGAACTGGACACAGCACCAATGTTGAATAGAGGGGAAGCATCACCAGCCTCGGCCTGCTGCCAATACCCTGCCTAACAAAGTCCAGGATATGGTTAGCCTTCTTAGCAGCAAGGGTGCACTGCTGGCTCATGTTCAACTTGAACACTCCAGGTCCTTTTCTGGAGAGCTGGTTTCCATCTGACGTCCCCAGCATGTCCTGATGCCTGAAGTTGTTTCTCCCCAGATGCAGGACTTTACACTTCTTGTTCATGAACTTTGTGAGGTTCCTATCAACACATTTATTCACCATGTCAAGGTCCCTCTGGATGATAGTACAACCCTCCAGCATATCAGCCACTCCTCTTGTTTTTTGTGTCATAAAAAAAATTTGCTGAGGGTACACTCTGTGCCATTGTGCAGATCATTAATGACTATGCTAAGGTTTGTTTGAATACTTGTGGATACCATGGAGAGTACAAATCCCTTTCAAGATTAACATCTGTTGAGCTGTTAAATAAGTATTTTAAAATATATTACGCTTCTTTTCTGTCTTGAAAGAAACAGCCGTTATCTCTTTACAGTTATTATTTATGTGATAACAAAGGTTTGATTTAGGAAATTTTCCAGAAGGAAAGGTAAGAAAATAAAAAGCACTACGGCCTGAATATTATGTACGAAATTTGTCACAAAAGCCACTGAATTTCATGTAAAATGGCAAAAAAACGGGGAAAAAAAATCCTTGATTAAGATCAGAACATGTCTCACCTCTGCCTGAGCCTTGTCTGTGGTGCTTAGAGCTCTGAAAATTATATCTTTCTGGTCCTCTTACCAAACTGAGCAAATTTCTCCACTGGAGAAACAAACTGGAAAAGAGATCTAAGTTATTCATTAGCCCTCTTCTCTCTTGAGGGAATGAAGTCCTTAAATGTCTTCCCCACTTATCCCAAAAAAGCAAAAATAAATAAACCAGTGTCTTCCAGTCAACAAGATTATTGTTCTCGAAGTCTTTGCTTTCAGAAAAGATACTCATAGCAGTAATTTTAACCTGTCCTCAGAACTATGGTAACTGAGAAGGATTTGTTTCATTTTAACTGCCTACACTGTGAAACTCTGTGTTCAAACTCACTATTGGAGACCTCTGATATTCAATTGAGACAAATATTTGTTTCTAAAACTAAAAAAAAAAAATCACTTGAATTTTTTTCACCCTGAGATAGATTAAATACTCTGAAAACCAGTATTTCAAAGTGAGATGGGAGTGACCAGCACTCACCACTGGAAACTACCTTGGACTAATAAACTTCAAAGTTGTAATCAACTTCAACGTTGTAATCGTTATCTAAACTACAAGTGAGCTCTTATTTCTGTGAAATGTTGCTGTTGATATCTGATACTGAGTACCAGCTGTTGTGGCGTGCTTTACGCTTTACACACAAATTACAGGCTGGCCTACAAAGTACGTAAACTTCACGCAATGTGGAACAAGGCTTGATCATATCTGTTTCCTGATACAAAAGAAGTAAAACTTTAATCTTAGAGTTCTGATATGATTTTTGAAGTATAAATATGCAGAGAGTAAATTTCTGTCAAGGATGGCCTTGATAGCACAGTAGCATTTAGCACAGAGGGCTTAGCCCTCCTGGATCCTAGGCAGCTTCTCAAGAACATGAGAAATGGACGTTGTATTTCTTTTGCTTCCTCTCCCTGTGTGTGTTTTATAAACAGCAAATTATCAGCTCTGTATAGAGAATGTTTTTGCTGAGATCATGGAATGTGCTATAAACAAATGTATTGTCTTTAGTTTTTGTTTGTCATTTAATTTGTATAAAATGACATAAAACAAGCTCTCAGCCTGCTCATGGCTGTTTCTCAGAGGCAGTTCTTTGCAATCTATCCCCATCTTAACACAGAGGGCAACTCCCCCACCTCTCCTGCCCTGCCTATCCCTTCTAAAAATCTTGTAGACCTCAGTATTCCAGTTATGTCATTTGTCCCACCACGTTTCCATGATAGCAATTAGGTCACAGTTTTCTAATTGGCAACACGATTTCCATCTCCTCTTGCTTATTTCCCATGCTGTGTGCATTACTGTAGAGGCACTTCAGCTGGGCTATTCATCATCAAATCTAGCTTAAAGCTCTAGTGATAAGGCCAGATAGCTTGCTGCCCATTTCACCAGTTGGCTATAGAAAAAATTGATGTGGTGCCTCTTATACACATTGCTTCAGCAGCTGTTCAACAGAAACTTTCACTCTAACTTTGTACTAGATTCAAAGCAGGCCTAAGTTTTATTCATCTCAATTTTTTTTAAGACCAAGTAAATGCAGGTTGTTAATTCTGTTTGTCTATCTTTTTATGTATCTAACTATCTGTTTATCTGTCTATCTATTTATTCATCAAGTGATCTACATCCTAACAGTTCCCCAGAAGAAAAGCCTTCCAAAATATCACCCATACACAAATTTGAATTTTTATTCTGTGTGTTATGAATAAAAGTCGATAACATAGAAATACATACTATGGAGACAACTTCAGTAAAAATGTATCAAGTTCAGATGATTGTTTTGTTTCATGAGTAGAATTTGAATAGAGACTGAAAAATGTCAAACTTGAATTAAATTGAAGTCTTTTTTGTATAGCTTGCAATTGATCTCAAAGCATTTTACTGAAAGAATTTTAATGCTGAGATATTAATGATGTCAAAAAAGATAATATATATAGGAAAACTTTCTATGTTAATGTTCTTAATACTGAATACATACATATTTTCTAGAAGCAATTTAGTTTGTGTCCAATGTAAGACAGCCTACAGTATGACTGCCAAGAAATCAAGGTTTGAAGATCAAAATATATCATCAAGCTGCTTATCTTACAAATTTCTCTTTATTCTCTAAATTCCTCTTAGGGATTTATTGCATTTTCTTCATGGATTAATGTTGGTCAGAGGCAGGATGCTGGAATAAATGGGCTTCCAATTACTTTTCTTAATAATAGAACAAAATTATTGAAACTTTATGTAAGTTTAAATATGACTGTTTTTGACTAACTCAAGATTGACTCAGCAGGGGCAATATTTTTCATATTAAATAATTTTTTAATAATATTATTTCATTTTACTACCTTTCGTTCTACTATCTCCATTTTTATACATAAAACAACAACAACAACAACAACAACAAAAAACAACAACAAAAAAAACCTCCTAAGGGCTTCTGTGAAAAATGCAGTGGAACAGTTTGGAATACAAACAATTTCAATAAGTGGTGACACCTGAGGATTTTCTGTTTAACCGTTTGTATCACTTAATCCTCTTGTAAATGAATGTGTATAGTATCATGCAAGAAGTCTATATTACATTCTGCATAAGTAAGCATCAGAACATTTATTCTGACAGCAACTTCTTGTTTCTCAAATCTTTCCATTCTCAAAGATTCTTAAAATGCTAAATTAAATACATAGAATCATAGAATGGCTTAGGTTGGAAGGGACCTTAAAGACATATAGATTCAACCCTCCTTCTGTAACAAAATGATCATTTTCAGCTCATTCCTTGTGTCTTAGTTGTTGGCTTCATACATATCTACAACCAGTAAGCATGTTGTACATGTGTTACAGGACAATTTTCTTCCAGTAAATTAGTAAATTCAGAGAAATTCACTGTTCTGAAATGTAATTGTAGAGCAAAATAACACATCAATGGAAGAATATTATTGACAATTTTTATTTTATTTACCCAGCAGCAGTAGTTTGACTGTCCTGGCTTCTCTCTCTGCATCTTCCTGGAGTTTCTTTTCCAGTTCTCTGGATCTCCTGGCCGACTCCTTGCTCTCAGAACTGGCTCCACCGCCCATCGTGAGGTGTTCACAATCCTTTCTTTGTCCCAGCTGATTTACTTCTAGGTAGACCAGTTGCTTTTATTTCAGAAGGGAAATAGCCTGTTCTTTGAGAAAATCTAAAAATCCCATTTGACCCCTGTGTTCAGCTTTCAAATCAAGTTGTCCCTTTCCACGTCATGTGATCTGAAGACACTACAGTCAAGGATTTACATAGAGACATAAAACGTACTGCTGTGATGTCATAGATTCAAAATGATCTATTCAAAAATAAAAACAAGGTCTGGATGGTTCTCTGTCGTTGTTTGGACAGGATACAGCCTCACACATTTCAAATAAAAATGCAGAATATCTTGAAATAAAAAAGAAGAAGTTGGGAATAGTGCAAGGGAAAAATTTTCATTCTGTAATATGGTGGATGCATGTGTTGTCAGTAGTATATGGAGAAAATATACTCTATTGTAATCCACACCTGGCTATAGTGGGTAACAGCAGAACTACTGTCAAGAATAAAAGATTGAAAATACTTCCTCTCTGGTCTCTTCTCTTCGGATTAAGAATTACAATAAAATTAATCTCATTGATGGTGTGCAGTACTCAAATTAATTGCAATTTTATTCACTTTATATACAGTATTTCAGTTATATTAAATACACACGTTTGTATGAAATTTATTATTTTTACAGTTATTGACTAGTAATAGTTAGCGATGCTCTGACTTCACAAGATTTAGCCTGGAAATAATGTTTAAGGGAAGTATAAGCATACAGGTTGGTTTGACTGATACTAAATACATTTTCAGAACAGAAGAAAAATGAGGAAGAGGACCAGAAGAAAAGTATTTCACTCATCCTATCCAAGAGTAAAGTAACTTTCCCCTAGCAGGACCCCAGATGTACCAGCAAGGGAACTAGTACTGGGCGATGAAGGTGGGAGGGAGAGGAATGAAGATGAGCAATGTTCCTAATGAGCTGTGATCCATGGGAGTGGGGGAGTGCTGCCTTCTGAGAAAAGACAGGCACTCTGCTGTTCTGGTCCCATTTATTAGTGAGTGTCATCTCCTACTTAAAAAAGACCACATAATGCAGTAAAGATCTGAAGTTGTGATTGTTCAGTATATGTTGCTCAGTCAGTGGAGCAGGAAGCCTGTTTTCAGTACCCTGCACTGCTTTGCCAGAAAGGAATTACTGGTACTTGCCAGCAGTTGAATTTTTGCATATCCATCTATAAAGGATAAGATTGCTTTGTTTTGTTAAGCTTGTGTTCCTACTTTGTTTATTCTTTAAGGTAGACCAAAATAAGACCTTTATGCAGCTGTACTAACAACTTGTTTGTTTAAAAAATGAAAATAAGCAGCCCCCAAACTATTATATCTGTGCCAGGTGTCTGTTTACCAGAACCACTGGCAAGTACTCTGCTCCCATGGACTTCAGTGTTTTAAAAAGTAATCGATAAAGCATTTCTCAACCATTTCTCTTTGATTTTGGTGCCTCTATTAAATGTGTACTGATATGAGATTTTTATTTGGTAAATTATATAGACTCTTTGTAGACTTGTTCAGTTGCCTCATAAACCAGTATATAAGGCATATACTGGTATAACTGTTAATTTTAAATTTTTACAGTATTTAACTGAAATTGTTCAATGGTAGACTAGAGCCTATCCAGTTATAGTGGGAAGAAATGAATGTAAATATATAACAAAGAAAGCTTTACATCATTTTGCCTAGATGGAAAGCAGTGGAAAACCAGGTGTGATCTTCATAGCATACATTTCCTACCATCTTCTGTTGCTGTTATGACTATATAGGAATTGATTTTATATAATTAGGTATTTGATAGAAGCAGGCTGCAAACACAACATCAATAAAGATAAAAACTATTACTTCATAAACATACAATACCTTTAACATTTTACCCATCTGATTTGCTCACCTATACCTTCTAACTCTTAACTAAGTAGTTTACTGAAAACTACAACAATCCGCTTCTATTTATCTGAAGAATTAAAGCAGATTTAGGAGAATGAATAGGATTCTGATCAGCTTTGGACATTATCATCATCATCATCATTGTTATCACTCCCTATATTCTAACTGATGAACTTTCAGCTAATGATCAAGCCAGAAGCAATAGGCATTGGCTTATAGATTCAGATGAATCTAAAATGTGCTGCAATAACTTTTTTTTCTAGTTGCAATAATAAAAATATTGTCTCCGTGTCTCTCTTCGGTTGTATAAATCAAGCATGGTTGAAATTGAACTCACTGAAAAAGAGTACATCTGGAAACAGTTCCTCTGAAATACACTCACACTTTGTAAAGAATATTAACTTGATATTACCGGAGTTGTTTCTAGTGATGCACTCTAGATGGTGCTGATACATAGACTGCACACTACAGGCGTTTTGCAGGTACTATTAGAAATTATGAGACTTTCTGAAAGGCTCTTTCAGATGATCAGTTCCAAAGTTATTCCAAAGTTATGTAATTCTAGATTGAAATTCCAAATTTTGATTTTGGAATTTAAATTGAAGGTGTGCTGGTTTGGGATATTTGTTTTGTAAATGTGGATTGTACTCATTGTATACTCTTTCACTTGACTTAGGTTTTTTTTTTTTTTAATTTCCAGTTTATTCAGAAAAAAAGCACTAAACAAAAACACAAAAAACCTCTATGATCTTCTTAGTCAAAGAAAGAGAAATAGCTTATAGCAATAGCTTACAGCACACCCCCAAAGGTTTTTTGGTATTTTGTTTCTTTTTTCCTTTATTTTATTTCTTTGCATTCACGACCTGAAGTCTGTTCATCTTCTCCACATTTCAGTACAACTAATGTTTTCCCCTTTCCCTGATAACATTTGGAAGAATGACACTGACAAAAAAAGAGGAAGTTTTAGTAAGAATAGAATTCTCTAAATATAGAAACTTTCAATATATTTCCTTCATTATACTCCTAAATAGAGGAAGCCTGAAAATCTTCAGTACAATACCTGTTACAATCAAAGGAAGCTCTTCATCTCTTTCAGTTGTTTGATTACTCTGTTACATGTTGTCCTTGTTAGTGGAGGAAAAAAATTCCTCTACACCCAGAATGTTGGCAAATCCACCTGGACTTTTCTAACTACTTGCGTGCAAAGATACCTTCTTGAATGACAGATAGTACTGACACATCAAAGCAAGTATGGATACTCCTTACACACTCCCAGTCAGCTCTGCTATTTGCTTAGATCCATGTAAGCTACATTAACATTGTACAAAGCCAGAGCTTTTAAAACCTGTTAAGAATTAAGGTTTATTACCTTTGGCATGTGGCCACAGTCATGGGACTTAAATGTTCGTGGATCTGAGGTACTATCTCCACATAGGGCTGTGTTTCACTATGGTATGCTTAGTTTGGTTTGTCATCTGCAATGTGTGATGTAGACATACCCATATTGCTTGACTGTGATAAGCAATGATATACCAGACATCTCAGGATATTAATGCTTATGTGAGCTTTTCATCTCTCAGACTCACAAGAACTGCTATGTAACAGATACCTGATTTTTCCTATAGTGCTGCTGCCTTTGGTTCTATCAATGCACATATGTGGTGTATTCAGTTGAGTTGACTCAAGGGTAGTCAGAGATCAGCCTTCCTTAATTTTCTATTGGGAATCCAGAAATGCTCCTTTGGGCACACAGCTTTTAAAAACTTGGACATAAAATTTAATGGAAAGATGAGTATTTTGATATTTGCCATGCTGCTACCCTCTGTATATTTGTTTTATGTGTGTGAAATAAAGCAATTTCATCAGAAAATCCTCTCTGGACTTCCTCTTAATAGGGGAATACTTTGAAATTTGTGGCTGCAGATAAAGTTCAGCCAGCAGTGTGGCCAGGGGGCCAAGAATGGCATCTCCTGGCTTGTATCAGAAATAGCGCTGCCTGCAGGAGCAGGGAAGTGATCATCCCTCCATGCTCAGCACAGGTGAGGCTGCACCTCGAGCACTGTGTGTAGTTTTAGGCCCCTCACTACAAGAAAGACATTTAGGCCCTGGAGCGTGTCCAAAGAAGGGCAACAAAGCTGGTGAGGGATCTGGAGCATAAATCTAATGAGGAGCAGCTGAGGGAAGTGAGATTATTTAGTCTGGAGAAGAGGAGGCTTGAGGGTGATCTCATCTCTCTCTACAACTGCCTGAAAGGAGGTTGTGGTGAAGTGGGGGTTGGCCTCTTCTCCCATGTAACTAGCAAAAGGACAAGAGGGAATGGCTTCAAGTTGTGCCAGGGGAGGTTCGGGTTGGATGTTAGGAAATACTTCTTATTCAAGAGAGTGGTCAAGTGCTGGAATGAACTGCCCGGGGAGGTGGTGGAGTCATCGTCCCTGGAGGTGTTCAAGAAACATTTAGATGTACTAAGGGACATGGTTTAGTGGGAAATAATGGTGATAGGCAGATGGTTGGACTGGATGATCTTAGAAGTCTTTTCCAACGTTGATGATTCTATGATTCTATGAAAGTTCCCAGGTCAGTCTCCTGCTCTGTTCTGGATGAACAGCAGTTATATGTGTGGATATGCACAGTGTTAAAAGGGAATCTGCTGAATTTATGGTTGAAATCTTATGGGATGTATATTTGTTTACACTTCAGATATCTATGCTGGAGGAGTCAGAACAGAATACCCTGTCACAAAAGCCAGGTTCTACCTGAAAGATATCACTCACCAGCAAGGATGGCTTATCTTTTCTTAATCCCCCTTACTCCAGACACACAAGTCAATTTTTTATTTTGTTTTGTTTTAATTTACATTATTTAATATTAAAAAAAAATAGAGATTTCACAAGAAAGAGGAATTCCGGTATGTTTTGATGCCATAGAGCCTGTCATAATTTAAGGTAAAAGCTGAGGTTGGAAGGGAGATCTAGAGGTCTCTAGTTCACCTCTCAGATCAAAGCAGAACTAATATCAAAGTTAAAACATATCAGGGTCTGAATTGTTAAGTTATAAAATATCCAAAGATGAAAATTTCACAGCTTATCCAGGTAGCTTATTCCAGTGTGAAGAATTTTTTCTATCCCTCTGGTTAGAATTGCCTTTGTTGGAACGAGTGTTACTTCTTTTCCACTTCTCAGGAGAGTCTGGCTCTGTTAGATCCTCCTTTTCTTAGTGGAAGCCTACAGTTGGATGACCTCTTTAGTCTTTACTCCAGGCCGTGCTGTCTTCCTTAATATTACTCTGATTATGTACCCATTGTGAATGGGCACAATATCAGAGTGATTTAAATATTCCATTATATAAAAGGTAAGATTTTTACCATCATGGTGCCTGTAATCATCTATGTTTGCTTCAGTTTCCATTTATTGATAAATCCTGCTGTTTATTCTCTTGTTTCAATCAAAAAAATAAGAGGGCAGGGGAGGGCAGGGCAGGGCAGGGCAAGGAAGGGAAGGGAAAACATAAAAAAAATTGAAAATTTGGATTTTTTGTTCATTTGTTTTTCTCTTTCCTTGTTGCAGGATATAAATAAGTAAATGAAATCTAAGAATTTCTTTTTCCTAATTTTCATCTCCTTTCTAGGAAATAATGCCAAATAGCAGGACAGGACAGAAAAGGGAAACTTGTCCCTTAGTTCTATAATAGTAGGAAAAAGTAATGATGTGGTTGTTCATATTCATTGGTTACAGAGGCAAAAAAAAAAAAAAAAAAAAGTAGAAGTAGAAGAAGGAAAGAAATGACATTAAGCATTTTAATAAAAACATATTTAAAAATAATAATGAGCTGTTCAATTTTTAATCCTGACAGATTTTTTTTCCAAAATATTGACATTACCAATAATTTGTTTACCTTTATGTGAAAGTCTCAGGCTCATTATGAGATACATGAACTGTGCTGGCTTCAGTACACTCATTATCCTCAGTTCTATATTTGCCACACATGCTGATGCAATGGAATATGTGACATTGTGTGTTCCAAGTAGCGGCCAGACGGCTGAGTATCAGTCCAGATAAGACTCACATTATTCTCATGTGTTTACAAATACTTTACCTGAACATATGCTCTGTACTTAGTGAATCTGCGCCAAATTTGTGACAGCAGACATGTGGCTAAGCTACTATGTTCAAGTAAAGAAGCAGTCATTCCAAAAATTTGAAAGTTGCCATATGGATTTGGCTCACCAGTGAAAAGATGTAAAGAACCCCAAACTGCTCTTTGAAGCCAATGCCCTAATTCCAGACCACGCCATGTCCGTGATTTAGCTTCTAGTACAGGGTGAACAGTCAACACAGAACATTTAAAAAAATCTTAAAACAATGGAGAGATCTTTTGTCAACATCCCACTCTGAACAGTTCCAATTCCCAGCAGAGCTACATATTATGATCTGACAAATCCCACAGTGCCTTGGAAATGAAGCAAGAGTAAGAACAGACACAATTCTAATTTGACATGTGGAACTCCTTGAATAACAAACATTTTAACCTTTCCTTTTGTTATCAAACTAGCATGAATGAAAAAATATGAAAAAGGCAAAAATGCATTTTTTTCCCTGCCTCCTGGTATTCCTCCTCACAAGAATAAGTGCTGGATTCTGCACCTGGGAAGGGACAACCCTGACTATACTTATAGACTGGGGGATGAGACGTTGGAGAGCAGCCCTGCTGAAAGAGATTTGGGGATCTTGGTTGACAGTAAGTTGAACATGAGTCAACAGTGTGCCCAGGCAGCCAGGAAGGCCAGCTGTATCCTGAAGTGCATCAAGCACAGCATTACTGAAGTTGACATCTGAATGATATTTGTTTCCCCCAGGCCATGATATTAAATAAATTAGATTCTTATGTTGGCAGGCTTTTAGAGAGGATGGTGATACAGAGGAATATTTTTTTTTGGATGCATTTCACTGTAACCTTGCATTAGACCTGATGAATTCAAATAACGGAGCGTAGCAGCAAACTGTGGTAAGGCGAGACAGGGAGATTTCCTAGGAAAGTCAGCCTATAATACTGAAGTTATTCTGTAAAAGCTCTACCTCCTGCTCAGTATAACTTCTGTAAGAAATGTTACCTCTCCAGACAACATAAGCCGTGTCTCATTATCTTTGTAGCTTGCAACTATTTCAGCCCGATTGAGCCCTATACATTCTCATTTTCTTCTGTGGTCAGATCAGCTTAACTTTCAAACATCTTCAGCCAAGTTGCCCAAAGTTATAATGATATCCTGACCTAATGTTTAATAGCAGCATTATGCGCCTCATCCCAACACATGTAGCACATAAAGGAAGTACTGGATTTCTTCTCTCTTTGGAGACTGTAAAAATTGGTTTTTGTATTCTTTTATGCTGCTTATAAAGCAGTGTTCTAATTAATGCAACTCGAGATGACACTTCCCCTAGAAAAATGTGTATTGTCCTGGGAAGAATTCAAGGGAAAATAGAAATTATCTCATTCTTCTCAGCTCCCACTCCCCTTAAAGAATTACTTAAGGGCTGAGCATTTCTTCCTGAGCTGGGCCTCCACCCCAGAAATGTTCTGTTCTTAGAGAGGAAAGGAAAAACAAAAACAAAATGTTTTTACTACTCTCCTGAATGTAATGAGTACAGCTCAGCCTCCCTGGATATTTGGGAAAGGAGATCCTAAACAAATATGTTGAAAACTCCACCTACATGCAATAAGTCAATGGGAAAAAAATCCCTCAGGTCTCATAAGAAATGAGGTCAGGACATAGGTGCAAAGGAAATGGAAGAGCCTGCAAGACTAGCCAGACATTCTATGAATGCCAATACTGTCTAATCGTGTTCCGTAACAGATCAAAGTTGGGAGTGGATCTCCATCCTCTAGGGCATTCAACATCAAATGAGCAAAAGAAAGTGCAAACCTCACTTTTAATTAGAGAATAGCGTATTCAGATGGGGAATGCCTCCATTAGGCAGCACATTAGTTTATGCCTTTAAGAGTGAAATTTTTGTTACTCAAAACCACAGTTTCACTTCCGAAATTAAATATTATCCTTCCAGTTTTATTCTGAAAGTTGTAACTTTAAGTAAAATTATTTCCTAGTCTCCTGAGGACTTGTTCGTTTGGCATCTAAAGATGCTTTGTGCAAATGACTCCTTAATTTCATCTCGTGCCAGCCTTTATTCTGTCTCAAAGTTGACTTTAACTAAATCTATCTGTACTGAACTGCAGAACAGAAACTGCAGGTTCTTTGGACAGTGACTGTATTTTCTCATTTGCTCATTTTTCTCACCACAGATTCTGAACAGGCTGTAGCTGTTTATTGTATTCTGTGGAATAACTTGAGTTATCCCATGTTATAGTCCCATGTTCCAAATGTTCTGCTTCCTTTTGCAATTAATTTTATGGTTTTACATTTATTATTAAATTTGTTGTGGAAGTACTTTCATGTGATGCAGAATAAAATTCCCTCCAGAAGTCTTTGTAGCACCCATCCCTTATTTTAAAGTTAGTGTTGTGCAGCTGGTAAGCTGTTTTACTGATGCTTCACACAAATTCATCAGGCTGTTTACTTATCTGCATGTTCTCTGCTGATCGAGAGTCACCTTGATGGAAAGTCATCTCTGGTTTGGATGGATGCCATGTGCTGCCTTCTGTGATTCCAGTTCCAAGGAAGTGGAGGGTCACATAGCTGTCACAGTTCTGATAGCTGAGCAGTCGTGATTAATGCTTCAGTGTAGTGCTCTTCTTGGGTCTTAGATTTCATTTGCGCCTGCTCAGTTTTTAAATCCCTCTGACATGCAGACACTGCAGGGCTGGATTCCAGCAGCTGGAATCTGATTCCTCATACCAGTTCAGCCCTATATTCTGTTCAGGTTTTCAGTCTGCAGTTAAACGACTCCCTGCAAATGGCTTAGCAATGCCGTTTGCCTTTTCAGATGACCAGCTCTGTTGGATCATCTTGTGGTATTGAAAGAAATAAGTCTTCTTACTCAGTGTTTGCCCCCTACACTCAGTTACGTGTTGAATTTATAGGCAACAGCTATATTCGTACATTCAAGAATGCCTGGCAATTATACTGTAATGGGACCATTAGAACTGCTCTAGTGAAGAACTGTGTCTGTTCATGACTTTCCCTGAAAAATTTGTGGATTTGGCTTGGCAATGAAAAGACAAATGTTCTTAAGTTGGACAAGAGGTTTGCAAGCTAGCCCATGGTCAGCCTTTCCAGATTTTAGTTCTCAAAGCCTTATTCTGCATTACACCTTCCTATGCTTCCGAAGTTAGAGCATGAGTTAGAGTTCCTGTGTTCCCAACTTAGAGTGAGACCGAGATGGTTTATTTGCCCACAACATGCACAAAACTCATACACCAGAGATAGATAGGAGTTTTGTTTACAATGGGAAGAACCACTTACACTAGAGATCTGATGCAAATTTTGGATCAGTACATGTACTTTCTAGCACATGTCATGTGATACTAACATAATAATATTGAATTGTTTTCTCCTTTATGTCAGGGTGCTGGCTGCCAAGACACTTTATCTCCCTGCATTTTTTAATCTTTCCAATAGCCATCTTTTGTCTCTCCCCATGTGCTAAAATGCCTAGAATTAGTACTACTTGTAGAATAGTAGTACATTAGACGCACTATTTGGCTTGTGATTTCATTAGTATGATCAAATGTTAGAGCAAATTAGTCAATAACTGGCAAACACTTTCAAGAATGCATTTCTCTTCAGATGGCTGCTGAATCCTATTTATTTTAAAGCACAATCTGTGCGGATATTCACGTGCGAGGAACACAGAGGGACCACATCCTCCCCAGGCAGATGCCTACACACACAGTGACCTCCTGAGAACTGAAAGAATAGTGCAGATCCCCAGCTGTAGGCAACTCCACAATCTGGAAGTCCCTCTAGGGCCTGAAGGAAGAGGTAGGTGTCATGAGTGCAAGTGTGCTCAACTAGATTAACATCTGGAGCAAGTTGCCAAGAGTTCACCAGGCAGTGTAGTATTCAGAAATTTGAGTGAGAGATTGATGCATGGTATCATGTGCTGACATGGTCTGAGTGACAACACTGCCTTAACTTCCCTGCAAGGGGAAGATAAGAAAACTTACAGTGCTGAGCTGATGGACTTGACTGACTCATAAGACAAGAGAGACTGGACCCTAATGCCTGCTGAAGGAGGAGTCTTCCCTTTGCCACCGAAGTGACTATACGCAACAGATATGAGGCTCTGGGGCTGGAAAAATGAGGGGGCATGGGCAACAGTCAAGACCCAGAAAAGGGCAATTGTGCAAAGCTGGTCCAAACAACCACCTGTACTAGAACCAGTGCTACCAAAAAAGTGTGAAGATTGTTAATAACTGGAGATTCTTCTCTGTATGGAAAATCTCCCTAGAGAGGTTTGCTGCCTTCCAGGAGCCCTCATTTGCGATATCACAACGATGCTACCAAGCCCGATAAAGTTAGAGGAATACTACCCATTACTACTCTTTCATATAGGGTTGAATGAGTCCGCAACAAGGATACTCTGAAATGTCAAAATAACATTTACATTCCTTAGAAAGTTGTTGAAGGGATCAGGAGCACAGGGAGTTTTTTCCTCTATCCTCCCAGACGGAGACTGCCTGATGTGGTTGCCAAGCCACTGTCCATTGTATTTGAAAATTCATGGCTGTCAGACAAATTCTCTGGTGACTGGAAAGAGGGAAACATCACTTCCATTTCTAAGAAGGATAGAAAGGAAGACCTGGGAAGCTACAGACCAGTGAGCTTCACCTCTGTGCCTGGGAAGATCATGGAATAGATCCTCCTGGAATCTATGTTAAGGCATATGCAAGACATGGAGGTGATCCGAGACAGCCAGCACACCTTCACCATGGACCGTCCGCATGGACTTTCTTCAACATCCTCAATTACTTGTCCTTCAGGTCCCAGAGCCTCACACCTATTATGTGAGGGCACATGGGAAGGTGAGATAAAGTGTGAGGGGGTTCACTTGCCACCCCAAACAGGGATCTATTTCTAATATTCCCTGTCTCTTAGGTTCCCTCCTTCTGCCTGATGGCAAGATGGTAGAGGATCCGCTGCTACTTGCTGAGTGTCCTCCCAGTGCCTCTCTTGAAGGGATGACAGCTCCACCAGTCAATTTCCCTTTCACACAATTTGCCTACCAGTTTCATACCAATAAGATGCCGTAATTTGTAGGATATGCTAGAAGTTAACACCTGGAAAAGTAAGTGCTGCCTTCAGATACAAACAAGCAATCATGAGCTTGCTGGTCTGTCTTTACTCCCAGCTACTCTGTTGAAATTATTTATTTTCTTCTGCTCTTTGATTGTATCCATATCTCCACCTAGCATTTCTTTTGCTCAGGTTTCTGATTAGCCACTTACTTGGCATCCTCCTCGAATATATGATCCCATGTAGTAAAGAAAAATGGTGAAAATGTCTTCTCGCTTTCATGAGCTTAGGCTGAAGAGAGTTTTTGGGAGAACACCAAATAACAATCAGATGCTGCATCATTGTGAATAGAGACCTAAAGTGTAGGCAGCTCTATCTTTTTCCTTCTTTTTTTTTCTTTTGGTATATTAGAGAAGTCACAGTGGCCGAAGTTAGAAATGTAATTAGTTGTGAGAGAACAGTAAAAGCAGGAGGAAGAGATGCAACTTTTAAAAGACTCTCAAGAGACATACCCAAAGACAGAAGAGGATATTTCTCTGACATGTGTGAGCTTTGGGAATGGTTGTCACATTCTCCAGGGACATTTCTGTTTATGTGACACTGTGCAAGAAAGGACTGGAAGATCCTTCTGCTTTATCACAATCTGATAGTCCAAGATGCTATTTTGAACATCCCATTTGCACAATTTTGAATCTGTGAAAACAAAATGTTTGTAGATTATTTTCTGTTGTTTTAAAAGAGCACATTTGTGTAGAGGTATTCAGTAAGAATTTATTTTACTTCAGTGTTATGTGTTTTTTACAGATAATTCATTAGAATAATGAATGCTAAATAAAACCACTTGCTACCATTGCTGTTAAAATATTCTAACATATTTTTTGTTGTCTGTGAAGTGGTTTCATTATCTGGTGAGCAATGAGCTAGTTCCCACATGATCAGGACAGATAGTGCTTTTTATTTAGTCCTGGATGCTGGTGAAAGTTTCCACCAATCAAGCTCAATAGTGCAAGTTTCTTCACTGTATTTATAAATTAAATTCACATATACTTTGCCTATCTAATACAGAAGAAACACCTGCCACCTACATATTCAAAAAAGATAAGCAAGTATGATACTCCATCCCCTTTTGGTTACTTTCCCCAGCTGTCTGTGCTTGCATGGAGTTGTATGGGGGTCTTGCTTGACTGTTGGTTGTCATTTGGATAGTGTTCCCCTTACTCCTCTTACCCATAGATGGTCACCAAAGCTGGACAGTTCTTCTCTTGCCAACTTCCCGGTATCCCTTCCAAGGAGAACAACTGTCCTTGATTAATCATATAATATTAATGGCTAAGAATGGCCAGGATGCTGTTTTGATTAAAAGTTAAACATACTTTGTGCTTTAGTATAAACAGTGCTTGATCAAAGGAATCTACATTCATGCTGATTAAACACAGACAATATCTCCTTCTTAGGAAAGGGAAGATTGTTATTTCCATTGCATGTATCTCCCCCCTTCAGAAGTTTCAAATGTCTGCCTGGTATCAGTTGACATTAGTTCAGTCTACATCTGAATGAATCATTTTCTATCCTTTCATAGGCAGTGAAAAATAATAGGCACTTCAGAGTTCAGTTTCTGCTCACATATGCAGTAGTATAGAGGCCTCATCTTTTACTGCTGAAAATTATCAGCATGAATGGTAAAATCTTCTTTATCCTCACCTTCAGTGCTCTGACAGTCATTCTCACAAAGGTTCTTCAGTACATGGTTCTCAGCAGGAGTGCATATTTTGTATCAGAAACTTCCAGTTGTTTTATTTTTTCACTGCTCTAAATTCAGCATTTCTCCAGGGAGAATTTTGATAGTGTCCTTCTCTCATGAAAGATGAAGATTTGTTTACCGCATAAGCTAAGGATGAACTGATTTTCTCAGAGTAATTAAACAAATAATGATGTCATCAATGGCCAGAGAGACTCCAAGAGCTCCAAAGGTCATATTCTCATTTTAGGAAAACACTGTGTAAAGAATTTGATGTTAGGAACCTTGTCAGACTCCAGTGAGTGAATACTTTTCACTCATTACTAGTGGTGGGTTGCAGCGATTAGTGGCAATCACTCAGGCTGTCAGAGACATCAGCAGCAATCAGAGAGATCCTGATAAGCTTCATGGCCTACTTGCCTGCTGGCCAAAAAGAACATGATGATCTCATGAAAGGTCCAATAAAGATTCCAGAACTGACAAAAAATTTGGAAAATGTCCAAAACTAGTAATAATTTTCAATAAAGAATGGGAGTGATAAGATGGAAGATAATAATAATAAAAACATATTTCATTAAAAAAAATCAGTGGTTGATCTATGATCATAAAATGAGGAAATAATGAACAAAAACAACGGAAGACAGGTACAGCCCCTATGGAAATAACTACATGCATCTTTGTTCTGACAAGTGCTCTTTTGTGTGTGTCTTTTTCTAGTCTACATAGACAACACATTTAATTTCACTTTAGAAGATTAATTGGATAGTTCAACCATCCATCTAAGTCTCACTTTTGAAAGGATATTTTTATGTCAGAGGTTTAATCTAATTAACAGCTATGAGTGAAATCCACCTCTGAATTAATTCCTACCTGCTTCATTGGCCAGTGGGCTGAGTGTTAAAATGTTAGTTCAAAAGTCAGAGTTTTCAAAATAAAAAAATAATAAATAAATAAAAATCAACCTTACAAACAAACAAACAAAACAACAAAAACAAAGCTGAACTGTTTTGTCTAGCAGCTAAGGAACTATATATAAAATTCATAGGCAAACAAAATTGCCTATTTTGTGTCTGACTGCATAGATGTTATACTATAGAAAAACATCTGTTTTACTGCAGGCCAAGTTCTGAATCATTATGGGCATGTATTGAAATTAGATGGGAAAAAAATAGAGGCAAAACTCGGGGGGTAGGAAAATTCTCCATATATACTCAGTTCTCCATATGTACTAAGAGAAGGAGAGGGAAGAGGACATAGAGATGTATTCTAAATAAGATGCCTGTCTTAGACAGAAGATATGTCATAACTGACATACCTGAAAGGAACTGTAAAATCCAAGTCAACATAGTCAAGGAGAGTTCTTCATGGAGATGGCATTACACTGCTGAAATACAAGAGGAGAATTTGTATGAGACAGTGCTTAGTTCCGTGGTCTCCTTAGAAAAGCCTGTTAGAGCCAGGTACAGAAGCTCCTTCTGGATGCAAAAGTGGAGAAATAGCCTTCTTTCTCGTTATTATACATTTTATGATTGAAAATGCAAGGGACATTCTAGCCAAAAAAAGTTGTATACATTCATCTTACCACTTCATAAGTAAACACCAAGTAAATATAACAAGTATATAGAAATCCACCTCAGTATTTACAATAAATACATTTATCTTTTTATCTGATATTTTGAAATTATTCTAATGTTTTTGTCTTAGGTAATACATACAATCTGAAGTATGATCATGAAAATTGCTACTTGTAATAGTTTTGAAAGATTAGATGTAGTGTTCCATGATACAGAAGGGTTACAGTGTTTAATTAAAAAAGAAAAAAAATGTTATATTAAGCATTAAGGAAAAAAATGAACATACATAATGGTCACAGTTACAAAAACAAACAAACAAACAAACAAAACCCCCGAACAGATTTCTTTCCTAGTTCAGAAAATCTAGTAAAAAGAAAATGAGGTGTGGGAGTGTAAAACCAATACTGTCAGAAAATAAAGGATGGTCATAAATTATATCGAGGAAGTTTCTGTTTGGTCTTCTGAAAAAAATAACTGCAGTGGTAGATATGAACATTATGGAAACCCCAACAAGTTGGATGAATTTCTACCAGGAACTGTGATAGCATACTATATCCAGACACATTTAACCTAGAGAGAAAGAATGGGATCCTTTTGATATCCTATGTACTACTGCATTTCTATTACTTGCCTATAGAATAAGGTACCTAAAAACAAATCTAAAGATCTTCTGTTTGAACAACATGGTTTATCTCCTCATTCATGCGATCCTACTGTGCCATTATGTATACTTAGCTTGCTCAGTTACCTCTTGTTCCTCAGATAGTCTTTTTGGCTTTTAGCAAAACTTTCCCCTCCCTTCCTGAAATATTGTACGTCATGCCTTAATGATGTGTGTCAGATCAAAACATAGATGTCCGCTTTAAAGAAAGTAACAAAGATTTCAGAAAACATTTTTTAGGCTTAAGATTTTTCCTACAGCCTCAAATTACGTGGTCATGAATTGCTTTCAACAGGGTTCAAAGGGGAGTCCAATGTGAACAAAAGAAGTATGAAGGAAACATAAAATTGTGTGTGTAATTCATCGAGAATAATGGAGAAGTGCCTCGTTACCTCAGTATGTTGTTGTTGATCTAAACCAGATTCAAAAGGCAGGCTCTGACCACTTAAATTAGCCACTCTAGGGCACAAGGAGGGCTTGCCTTGCCTAGTGCTGAAATTAGGCACTGAGATTCCTGATACAGCATGAGGTTGTCACCTCCCTTAGAAGTGCTGAGTTTTCCAAAGAGATGCTAAATAGAGGCATGAGCATGAAATTTTGCTTAGACTCCTCTACCAGGAGCACAGAACAGGAAAGTGATCATAAAGTAAGATGGCTCTGTAAGCCAGTATTGTACTTGGTAATAAACAGGCACTCAAGAAGATAAATGTCTGTTATCTTTTTATCTTTTTTATCTAGCATGAGCCAACTGGTAAAAACAGCAGAAGGACTTTGCCCCATCTTTTTAGATCTCCTTTTCAAGTTTGGTTTTTAATGAGAATTAGGAGATAACTTTAGTGACTGCTCTGATAATTGGAAAGACTTTATGATACAAAATATAAATTTAATCTGAATGTTGCTGTGTTCAGGGTAACATCATGCTGAAGAGCAAATATTACGATTCTCTTTATTCAGCTCAGCCTTCTTAACTGCTCCTCATGTTTATCAATGGCACCAAATTAGGCAATCTTAATATTATTCTATGTTTTTCACCATAGGAACAAATGAATTTGGGTGAGCCTTATTATCTGCGAATGGAACTTTGCTTCAGAAATTCCTGCATTGTTTTACTTTTTAAGGTTGTCTCTGAGACTTTAAACCAGTTATTAAGGTAAGGGAATTTATTAGCTTATTTCTGTCTGCTTTCCTTCTCTTGTTAAGCCTTTAATAAAAAAATAGAACATTGTGTAGGCAGTGATATGAAACACAGGTAGTGGGCTGAAACCTCCTTCTATTGTATGAAAATTTACTCATAACTCTCTGTCTTCCCTCCCTCTGTTCTCCAATTATTTAATTAATTGATGACAATGTATACAGACCCGGAGAGTGAGTAATGTAAGAATGAAACTGTTCAAACAGGAATTCAGGGAAATTCCTTGTCTCACGTTATGAAGAGAGTAAGCAAAGATAACCACAGTGCAGCAATGGCTTTGTCCCTTATGCACTGTTTCATACGATATTTCTGCTCAGCTTTAAACAACAAAAGACCCAATATCCACTCAGTGCCTTTAAGTTCAATGGTAGCACCAGGCACATAGTCATTTGTGATGAATAGTTGGGCCTCTAATGGCTCACAGAAAACAGAAGCTGGCTCCTTACACTGACGACATCTAATTGATTAGCAACCTACTCAAACGTATAATTACATGTTTTGCTTTAAAAAAGCAACCAGAAATTCTGTTGACACAACTTACAAAGCATATGGTTGTATGTATCCTCTACCCAGCTTTGCATGCTTGTCTCATGAACGAGAACATTTTGTTGTCTTGTTTCTTCACAAGCATACGGATGTACGATAATTGCACATAACACCTTGTTGTTTTATGTATTGTCTCCTTTCCTATGTATTTTGTCCCCTAATTTAATGACATGACATCCAGGAAGTGAAGCAATTCAAGGCCAAGCAAGAACTGGACTGAACCTAAAATAAGGGACGTAATTCTTCTAGACAGCCAGTAGTTCTATCTCAGAGCCTCTGTTGTGGCCAAACAGCGGTGAGAAAGGAAAGAAGATGGAGAATGAGTTTTGGCTCCCTCAGAAGCCCTGTTTATGTGGACAAAGGGAAGGCAAATGATATAATCTACCTGGACTTCTGCAAGGCCTTTGACATGGTCCTCCACCACATCCTTATCTCTAAATTGGAGAGATATGGATTTTAAGGGTGGAAAGTTTAGTGGATAAGGAATTGGTTGGAAGGTCACATCCAGAGGGCTGTGGTCAATGGCTCCACGTCCAGGTGGAAGCCGGTAAAGAGCAGTGTCCCCCAGGGGTCCGTCTTGGGTCTGGTACTCTTTAACATCTTTATCAATGACATAGATGATGGGATTGAGTGTACTCTCAGCAAGTCTGCTGATGACACCAAGCTGAGTGGTGCAGTTGAATACAGCAGAAGGAAGGGATGCCACCCAGAAGGACCTTGATAAACTTAAAAGGTGGGCCCTTGTGAACCTAATGAAATTCAACAAAGCAAAGCGCAAAGTTTTGCACTTGTGTCAAAGTAATCCCAGATATGTATACAACTGGGAGAAGAACTCCTTGATAGTAGCCCTGCTAAGGAGGACTTCGAGGTTCTGGCTAATGAAAAACTTAACATGAGCCAGTAGTGTGCGCTTGCAGCCTGGAAGGCCAATATTATTCTGGGCTGCATCAGAAGAGGAGTGGCCAGAAGGGTGAGGGGTGTGATTGTCCCTCTCTATTCTGCTCTCATGAGCCCCCAGATGGAGTACTGTGTCCAAGTCTGGGATTGCCAACATAGGAATGATGTGGAGCTTTTGGAGAGGGTCCAGAGGGGGGCCACGAGGATGAGCCAAGGGCTGGAGCACCTCTCCTATGAAGACAGGATGAAGGAATGGGGCTTGTTCAGACTGGAAAAGAGAAGGCTGCAGGGAGCCCTCATTGCAGCCTTCCAGTGTTTAAAGGAAGCTTATGAACATGAGGGAAGTCAACTTTATACTTGGGTAGATAGTGATAGGACAAAGGGGAATGGTTTTAAACTAAAGGAAGGGAGATTTAGATTAGATGTCAGGGGGAGGTTTTTTACTGAGAGAGCAGTGAGGTGCTGGAACAGGTTGTGGATGCCCCATCCTTGGAGATGTTTAAGGCCAGGTTCGGTGGGCCCTGGGCAATCTGATCTAGTATGTGATCTAGCACTTGATCTAGCAGCTGGCAGCACTGCTTGTAGCAGGAAGGTTGGAACCTGATGATCTTTGAGGTCCCTTCCAACCCAAGTCATTCTATGATTCTATGATAAGTAAAATTAAATTACACGCTGGCCATCCAACTTGCCTATCTGCTAACATAGCTGAAGCCTAGCTGTCTTTGCACCTTATTTCTCTGCTGCCTTACAATGTTAAGGGCTTCACTGGAGTTAGGTCAAAAGCATAATAAACTTTGTAAAAGAGGATGCTGTGAGACATGCCAACTTTCCTGTACATCACTTATCTTCTCAGAATGACAAGCAAGCCTAATATTTTGGTGTCTATTGTTAGACAATTGAAACATTACAAGGTATTTAGAATTAGATGTCATTGACTCTGACAGGTTTTTTTGCCTCCACAAAGGATTGGATAAGCAGGAATCTTTTGTTATCTTGTTTCTTCCTAAGTGTATACATGCAGTCAAAATGCATGTCACCTTTGTTGTTGTTGTTGTTTGGCGTACTGCCTCTTTTCCTCTACTTCTATCTCTTAAGAGCACAATGTAAAATTATAGTCTTAGCCCTGGTGGTTAGTCACAGCTTGAGAATACCAGAATGTAATTGTGTTCTGGAAACTGAGGGAAGTTAGGAGGCTGTTTTGCAGCATGTATTCCACTAGAGATCTCCAATGCAGCAGCAGCAGTAGCATTTAAGATGCTATCATCATCTTGGTTTTGGGCTCTCCACATCCTCCTTGGTGGCTTGCTTAGATGAACTCAGCATGGGGCCTCTCCCTGTCAGGGACAATGATGAAGATAAAGTTTATTTACTAGTAAATTCTTGGGAGGATGCATTGTGTAGGTCCTCCTGAGTTTACATCACAGAGTTTACAGTCTAATGATATGAAGAGTATGTACAACTACATCCATACTTCAAGCCACAGTCACCACCCTTCCCCCAACCCCAAACTGATAAAAACTCTCTCCCTCTTCCTCTCTGGAGGCTGCAAAACATTCTCCTTCACCCAATTTGCCTCTGGGGCTTTAGTTCAGTGTTCACAATTTTTGGCCTTTTTTAAGTTGATGGATCTCTGTCTCTCCAGTGCAGTGAAGGTTAAAACCAAGGATGTCTGATGTCAAAAACAAAAAAAGGATTTTTTTGACAGCTGAAATCAGAATGTTTTACCAGACTTCAAAACAGAGCAGTCTGAAGCTTACTAACACTTCAAAGGAAAAAGTTAAATATTCATTGCTACAAAATAAAAATACTGTTAAACTAAAAATACACAAAGAAAGAATAGAATGGATAAGCAATTTCAGTATGTAGTCTGAAAAGGCAGTTCTAAAATCCCCAAGCCTAATTGTTTCACATGTTAGGAGAAGTACTGAAAACAGGCACACAAGAACATCTGTATTAAATACATTTACAAATAAAGTTGATGGTTAGGGTAAGTTTTAGAAGCAATATTGTCATGGTTTTGTGATTTTTGGTTATTGGTATTCCACATCATAACATCATGTAGTGGACATACCTAGTTCTCAGAAGAGAAGGACTACTACAGTCCCCACGGTACTTTGCTCCTTTGTTACCATTTTCCAGCCGGAGGGAAAAGATAGAAGCTCACAGTATAAAAACTTGCAGATCACGAGACCTCGTCCCTTTTTCCTCCGTCTCTCGTCTTGGCAGCACCTCGCTCTCCAGCCGTCTTATCGTTGGTAGTAGAGTAAGGCCTACCTTGATTTTGGGACATTCTCTCTCTCTGTATTGGATTTATCATCTTAAATTGTAATTATATTGTATTATAGTGTGTTGTTTTGCATTCCGATATTTTATTTAGTAAATTAGTTTGTTTCTCCTCAGATTGTTGCCGCTGTTCTTTGCTCTCAGGGCCATCTCCCTACCCTTTTCCCCTTTCCCCTTTTCCCGGGATGTGGGCCCTTGGGTCCCCCGTCCCCTTTGTCACGGAATCGGGCCTAACGCCCGTAAACCGTTGACAAATATTGAAAAGAACATAAAAGCTATGTCTTCAAGTAGAAATGTGAAACTAAATGGAAAGTTTGAACATATTCTTAGGCAGACTGGGACAATGTGAGCTGAGATTTTAGAGAAGGGCATATTATACTGTCTCCCATGTTAGACTATGCTGCATCATCACTTTTACATGCTAGATATAATAGCAAGAACACTGATTTTAAACTTCAAAACACAAGATTCACAGACAGGGGTTGGAAGGGACCTCAAGAGATCATTGAGACCAACCCCCCCACTAAAGCAGGTATCCTACACTGGGTCTCACAGCTAGGCATCCAGATGGGTCTTGAATATCTCCATAGGAGACTCCACAATCTCTCTGGGAAACCTGTTCCAGAGCTCTGTCACCCCTTCCGTAAAGAAGTTCTTCCGCATAGCTGTATGGAACTTCCTGTGTTCAAGTTTTAGGCCATTGCTCCCTGTTCTATCACTACACACCACTGAGAAGAGCCTGGCCTCATCCATTTGCCTTCCACCTCCCTTTAGATATTTATAAACATTAATCAGATCCCCTCCCAGTCTTTTCCCCAGGCTGAGCAGACCCAGGTTACTCAGCCTTTCCTTGTATGGAAGATGCTCCAGGCCCTTAATCATCTTTGTGTCCCTCCACTGAATTCCTTCTTGGAGATTGCTGTCTTTTTTGAACTGAGGAGCCCAGAAGTGGACACAGTGCTCCAGATGTGTCCTCACCAGGGCAGAGTACAGGGGGAGAATCACCTCCCTGCACCTTATGGCCATGCTCTTTTTAATGCACCCCAGGATACCATTAGCCTTCTTGGCCACAAGGGCACACTGCTGGCTCATGGCCAACCTGCTGTCCACCAGAACACCCAGGTCCTTCTCAGAGCTCCTCTCTAGCAGGTCATCCCCTAACCTGTACTGATGCATGCGGTTATTCCTCCCCAGATGCAAGACTACACTTGCTCTTATTAAATCTCATCAGATTCTTCCTTGCCCAACTCTCCAGTCTGTCTTGGTCTTATTGAATGGTAGCACAGCCTTTCAGTGTGTCAACCACTCCTCCCAGCTTTGTATCATCAGCAAATTTGCTGAGAGTGGACTGTATCTTCCTCATCCAGGTCACCGATGAAGATGTTGAACAAGACCAGATCCATCACTGACTCCTGGAGAACACCGCTAGTTACAGGCCTCCAACCAGAATCTGTGCCGCTGATCACAACCCTCTGAGTTCTGCCAGTCAGCCAGTTCTCAGTCCACCTCACCGTCCACTCATCTATCCCACACTTTCTAAGTTTCATAAGAAGGATGATTATCTTTGTTCTGGGGACACAAATATTTTCCTTAGGGTTATCTCACAGTGACATCCTAGAACCTAGACTCACCCCATACAGCAATTCTCCACCTTGAATATATGCAATAGAGACAGCTTAAGCCTTGAAGGAAACAATGAATTTTACTACTCCAAGAAATAGACCTGGGAGGTGTGGGGGAGGTTGGCTGAAGCTGAGAAAATCTCTGTACAAGAAAGGAAGAGGCAGCTGGTGGAAAAACGTGTCAATCTGGTCTGTCTGTTTCTGCTGCTGCTTGGAGATACGGAAATAAGGATGGTGCCCAGATGGGAGGAACTACTCTTCCTCCTCCCTGCAGTTCTTCGAGCCAGTCCACTCACCACAGAATGATAAATCATCTTTGCAAGGCTCCTGTATGATAAGAAAGGGATGGGGAACAGGACGGCTTTTTTTTTTTTTTTTTCTAGACCTGCTTTCCAAAGTAACTGCCTGCATTGCTGTAGCTACATCAATTATCTCTAGGAGCAAGTTGATATTATTGTGTACCTTACCTGCAATTGCTAACTTTCCCAGTTAAAAAATAAGAGAATCTAGTTTCTCAGAACAGTACTGACAGAAATGACTGTGTGCAAGTACTCAAACTATCTTTTGTTTATTTCGATCAATTTCTGGTATGGCAAAGTGCTGTGTGAGCTAACTTACCAAGCTCTAAATTAATAACATGTTTATTGGTATTAGTCCAATCTGATGAGAGTTTCCTGTTGGGAAACTTACCAGGTGTTTCTATAAAAACTGCAAACCACTGTGCTTTATTTGGTACATTTAGTACCGTGGAGTCCCTGTCTAGAACCTGTTCCTGCTACACAGCTTGTCAGCGATTATCTTCAAAAATGTAAAGACGACTCTTCTTTCTTGGCTATGCAAATGCTCTGCAACTTCTGGCCTTCAGGTTCAAACTCTCGAATTTAAGATTAATGTATATTATGAGAAAGGGGTATAAGGGTTCATGGAGATAAAGTGTCCCAGTGTTGATTAACAAACTCCAATAAACAGAAACACACTTCTGACTAGAATAGTTGGTACACAGAAATGGTCAGAAGATTCATATTTCATTCCAGTACAGTGGACCTCCCTCTTGTACTTGGTTTTCCTTGGAGTTTTTTGGGGACTTCTACAATAATTCTGGTAGATGGGTCTCTTTCCCTTTCTCAGCAGCAATGGACAACTGGCAATCCATGACCTACTTGTCCTACTTTGCTCTCTCTTCGCTGTTACTGATATACCACACCACTGCACATTTCTCAAAACCAGAATGCACCCTTCCCCCATTTTTTTAAAACTTAACTGGATTTTAGTAGGACTGAGTAATGTAGTCTTGGCTATAGTGGCTACAGTCATGGCTATGGCTGGAATACATAGGCATTCATCCATGGCTGACATCCATCTATTTTTTCAGGAATGCTTAATAATCTTTTTTAACAATAAATTTCCTCAATAACTTGAATACCCTTTTTGTACTGTGCCTTGCTTCTTGGAAATTGCAAACAAGGTCAAGGACTTCCACTTCTCATAGATGATTTTCTGTTTCCTTGGTTGTGACTCTCTCAAACAGCTATCACTGCGTCTATTTTTTATTTTATTTTTATTTTTATTTTTTTGCATGTTTTACATAACTGCTGGAGATAGCTTCCTGAGGAGGATCATGTCTGGGGAGTATCCTTGAAAGGACCGAATAACTCCTCCGGCGGTTCCTTCTCATTAGGGTTTTCAAGCTGGCACAGTGAATAATCTTAGGTATTTCCTGAGATGCTTTACGATTTCAGATGCTTCTTGTCTGAATTCTTCATTGCACTGTTTCACTTGAGCAATGGCTACGTCTTGTGTTAGAAATGTAATTTCATGCTGAGATCTTGAAATGTTTTAGAAAGAAGCTAAATGTCTTCATATATATATTTTTCTCCTTAGAAGAACATAGTAAAGTGTTTTTACTTTGAGTAAAGAGTATAAAAATGACAAAAATGTTTAGAAACTTTTCTGAAATGGTGCAAGTGTATAATTTTTAGTAACCATTAATATTCTAGCTGTATAGAAATCAGCTATAAAGCAGAATAGGCTAATATTTAGTGTTGACTTGCCTATTATTTATTTGTACTGTTTTCTGTCATGAAAACCAGCATAGTCATTTGAAATTTCTGGAGAACTTAGGCACTTCCACACTTAGTGGAATCAATTGCTTCCACTTTCACTTAGTGTGGAAGTGATTATTAGAATTTTATTTCATAAGCATGTGCTTTTAGGAGCTCTCTTGAATGAGGGATATAGCTTTGTGGTTGTCTTGAAAATAAATTTTGAACTTTGATATTGTTATAACATCTTCTGAAGATATTTTTAAAGACTACATTCATTTTGATGTTTCAGATCACTATTCAAGAACTTTTTTGGTACTAACTGGTCTAGAGTCTTGAAATCTTCCTAGCATCTGTGACAGATGTTGAAGGGTGTATGGCTATGATTTTTTTTATCCATCAAGTTGCCAAGTTTAATTGATAGAATTTTCATTACTTTGGCTGTGAATTTTTCTTCTGTCACGTTATACCAGCACTATTACTGCCATGAATTGGTAAAAATGAAACAAACATATATTTTCAGTTGTTGGGGGAGGCTCCCAAGCAATACTTTTCCAGATTTGCTTGCCATTATTGCTGTGGGATGTTGATCTTTCAGTTTACTGAATGGTGCTTACTGGGACTGCAAAAATAACACAACTCTTCGTAAATGTCTCAAGATACATGTGATTTTGCCTCCCAGCATTCCTCAGAAGCCCTCTGACTTGCAGCCACTCAGCAGTTTGCTGCTCAGTAAAATGACCATCTGTCCTCCACAACCTGCAGCTTTTCAGTTCCCACTGATTTTTTTGCTGCTGCACAACATTTCCTTCAAAATGCAGAACCACAGAATCACAGCATCACAGGGGTTGGAAGGGACCTCAAGAGATCATCAAGTCCAACTGCCCTGCTAAAGCAGGTAACCTACAATAGGTCGCACAGGTAGGTGTCCAGACATGTCATGAATATCTCCATAGAAGAAGACTCCACAACCTCTCTGGGAAACCTGTTCCTGTGCTGCGTCACTCTTATTGTAAAGAAGTTCTTCTGCATGTTTGTATGGAACTTCCTTTGTTCAAATTTTAGGCCATTGCTCCTTGTCCTCTCACTACATACTGCTAAAAGCCTGGCCTCATCCATTTGCCTCTCACCTCCCATTAGGTATTTATAAACATTAATCAGACCCTTCACAAATGGATCAGATAGATCTTGCAAAAATTGTTCTCTTTAGAAGTGGGCTACATTAATTCAAGAAAAGCTTGAAATTTTCCAGGGGAACACAAATCTTGGTAAAAGAATCATGGATTATTAAGGTTTTTAAGAATCTTTCTGAAAGCTGAGACAGTGACAGCTCAGTACCTCTGAGATGATTCTTAAGCACTGGCAATTTATCACATTATTTGACAGTAGTTTTACACACAAAAGAAGGACATTTAAAATCTGAAATATTCCAAATAGCAATTGACGTGAAACTTTTACTTTGCTAGCATGTATTCCTGTGACCTCAGTTTATGATACAAGCAAGAAATCCAAGTCAAGATACCCAAATGTGAACAGGAGGAAATACTGTCAGCTGTTTACCAAAGTTGAAAAATGGGAGCCTGGTCCTGATTTTTGAATTAATGCTCTACTGGTATTATTCTACTGGCATTAGGGAATTTGTTCTAAATCTGCTCTGTATCAGAGTAGAATATCCTTCTGTGTACTTAGCTTAAGGAATAAGAACACTGGTGGGGTTGCCAGGCACCTGCAATGCTGAAGCTACAAGAGCAGCAGAGTTTATTTAATTATCCTTGATGTGCACATGTATATGTAATAAACACTGAGTACTCAGTTGTGTCTGTTTTTTCCCTAGTGCCCTGTAACTGTAAGAAGCAAACTGAGAAATGTATTGTCCTATAAGTGAGTTGAATAAGGGAGTGTCAGTTCTGATATTAATTTCTTTACTGTTGAGCAGTTCATTCTTCGTAGCAAACGCTATCACATGATCTCACAGACAGTGTTTGAAAGGACAAGTTATTTTCGTATCCCTGCACTTCCCACAGCTATGGCTCAGCAAAACTCAGGCAAGTTACTAGAGCAGAGGTCCTTCCCCTGATTGCTCAGCCATTAGCTTCCATTTCCTGCTTACTTAACTTGAAAATGTGATTGTCCTTCAAGATGCAGGAAGGCTGAAATTTAGAGGCAGTTGGAAACTGTATGATTTTTTTCCCTGTGAAATAAAGAGAACAAACTGTTTGTACAAATATTAGCATGTTGTTCCCAGCAGCACTAAGTGAAATGCAGCTGGTTAGCTGGCAGTTCTGTACTGCTCGAAGAGGCACAGATGGAAATGTCTTAAAGAAAATATATTGCTATCAAGTACTCCAGAGGAAGCAAGCTGCTTTGATGCTTTCTTAAAAGGCAGTACCATTTTGTGAGAAGAATTTCAGTCTAGAGTTCCATTAAATTAGTTCTTAACTTTAGATTAAAGTTTACTCTTGCAACTGTTCCTAACACATTTCTAAACCTCTGACTCTGCAGTAAATCCATGTTACTTTCTCCATATTTTCTCATGCAAACAGTAATACTTACCAGCTACAGCCTACTGCAGCCAGGAGAAAATTTATGGGCAAATCTCAAAGTCAGTGGACAGGCTGTCCTAAATGAATCACAGAATCATAAAAATGTTAAGGCTGGAAAAGACTTTTAAGATCATCCAATCCAACCATTCACTTACCACCAATATTGCCAAATAAACCATGTCCCTCAGTACTACATCTCCACATTTCTTGAACGCTTCCAGAGTTGGTGACTCCACCACCTCCCTGGTCACCCCGTTCCAGTGCCTGACCACGCTTTCGGAGAAGTTTTTCCTAATATCTCCGCTGGTGCAACTTGAGGTCATTCCCTCTCATTGCTAGTTATGAGGGAAGGTCACAGAAGATTATTAATCTTGGAGGACAGAAGAACTGAAATTTTTAATCTGGAGCTTTTCTGATTAAATCACCCAAGAACCTTCAATTTAGGGTATTTCACTCTACACAGCAGCACAAAATCAACTCTGCCCTTTATTATGCAAAGGATTCTTTCTGGCCATGCCCTGTTACTGCCAACAAAACATCTAAAGACAAACCTTTGAGTACTCTTGACTATACATGTTACTTTGTAGAGCAAACAGTGTACTGGATTAATAATCTAGAGAAGTGCTATGTTCACAGCAGTTGATAAATTTCAGCTGTAGTAAAAGACAAGAAAAATGCTGATGCTATATAATGAAATGCTCTCCAAGTAGCCAGCAAGTAGGTGGATGACTGTACTTGCTGGCAGTGAGTGCTCAGGCTGCTCAGCTTGCTGGCTGCCTCGCTCTCAGACCAGCTTTTGTTTGCAGTGATTCTTGTCCATTTCTCCTGTAAGACATTTTTTAGAAATGTATTATACATACATATCAATTTTACGTATGAATATTTTATCATTCACTTTAATGATGAAAAATATATTAGAACTGCATACCTCTAAATTGATTATTTGGAATATGTATATATATATTTTCACAATGCCGTCAAATAAATCATAAAAGTCCATATCATATATGTGGTTGTTGACAAAAAAGAACATACCAGTTATCTTTGTTTTTTGTTCTTACACACACTATCGAGCAGATACACACTATATGAGTGTCATAAAATATTCAATAATAGAATGTAAATAACTTATTTCCTCATAAATGGTCTCACTTATCTTTTCTTGATCACTACTGACATGTCATTGTGTGATTAAGCAATAAAGGTTACATAAAAATAACAAGCAATATTCCAAGTGTACCTTATTCCTTGTCAATTCACTATTTATGATAAGCTTAGTTAAATATTAAAAATGACTTATTTGAAATTCTCCTTACTAGACTATTGTTTTCTGACAGAGGTAAAACACAGCAACAGCTAGCATGTTCTGTGCCACTGTAGAATTTAAAAATTCCTATTTTTAATTTATTTAACTACAGGACTTTTAGTGTACCAAAAGTCAAAATGAGCTATGACTTCTATGTTCCTTTTTTTTTAATAGACACTTCTCATGTCATCTCTATGGTGGGGTGGTGTGGGGGGTGGCTGGTTTCACAGCTAAGTGGAGAGTTTGGAGATTTGTCATTGATTCCAGTACCAGCTGTTTGGGCTTTGGTTCACCCTAGTTGAAGACAAGGTACCCTGGCAAGCCTGAGCTGTGATTACCCAAACAGCTGACTCCTGGCATGTTGGAAGACACAGAATTCCATATGATTGCTTGGCAGAGTAACTTGGATCACCTCCACTGACGCAAATTTTAATGATTGCAGCATGCAGGCTGTTGTTAATTGCTGGTGAAAATGCATAGCTAATGGTGGTGACTGAGTTGAAAATCAGTGTTTTGTAGCTAAAAATTTGTTCAAGTGTTGTTGTGTTCTTTGTACCTGTTGTAGTTTCCATGGAAATAAATAAGAGTTATTGCTTTCAGAACAACCTACGTATTTTGAGCTCATCAGAAAACAGCAGAGGGAACCTCCTCCTGTTAGACCTATGACATCTCTACGTGCCTGATGCTTGCGATAAAAAACTAAACTCTAAGATGCACTAGATAGTGTGAAATGATTATGATTCATCTGCTTGCTGCCAGCAAACAAATATTGAGCCATGACCAAGCAACACAGTTAACCATGGTTGCTCAGTACTTGTTGCCCAAATTTCTTCTGTGTGTACTTAAACATATATGTTCTATCATCAAAACTATGAATGAAAAGTATTTGTCATCTAGTATCATGCCATTGTAGTGAAGGAGGTGGGGAGAATTACCAGTAATAATTAAGCTTAAATGAGACTACAGTATATATCATTAGCAACTCAATCCAAGACTATTTCAGTCTTTGCTTTTAAGCTCTCTTGTAAGTTCTCTAGCTTACACTATCATTTTATTTCATTTTAATTTTTACAATAATACTTCATGCTGTGCAGCCTCTCTTAGGCTGTTATTTTTACTATATCAAACTTTTGCTTATGCAACTGTATTTCACCTGACAGAAATTATTGCTGACTTGGTGCATTCCTGAATTCCAGCATAGTTGGACTCAGATTTTGAAGCGTTGGAAATATAAGCACGAGAATTTGACCATTTGAAAACGGTCTTTCATTCTTTTCCATACATTTTTTACTGTTCTCTGGGTTGAATTAGCATCAATATGGTGATACCTTAAATGTTTTTAGATCTGATTCTTAGCTTAGCAACAAGATGCTACCCTTTATGTGAACTGTGATAGAACTACAGTTTAATCAATAATGAATGATGAAATGATGTTTAAAATGAATTGTTAGAACATGGGTAATCTTCTATTAGATGTCTAGAAACTGCACATTGATTCTGCTTCCTCTGACTGAGGAAGCCCTCCTGTCTGCTATCTTGCAAACCTGACTGCGAGTATGAGGTTAAATTTGGTGCCCAGCTGCCTGAGGCCGTGTTTGATATAAATCTTAGATATGAGTTTACAGTAATTAAGTAGGTCCTGTACTCTTACCATCCTCTGTGCTCTTTCTGATTCATTTGTACTACCTCAAGGTTCACAGTATTAGGGAATATATCCAGATGGAAACTAAACCAGGAGAAAAGATTTTGGCTGTAATGCCACAACAGAAGGGACAGATAAGGGCTGAGATCAGCTATGTGGTGACAGGTAAGGAATCCTTAAAATAACACAAGCAGGAAAGAAATGAATATTCAAGTCTTTTTTTCTGTATCTATGTACAGGACTAGATTTCTAGGACATCTTTTGTTACAAAAGAGACACTTTGATGCCCCTGTGCAGAAATCCTTTGCTGCCCAAGCAAAGCTCTTCTTTTCAGTTCTGAATTGCAACAGTCAGCAAGCTGAACACCTGCTGAAGGGACATTCTCATCGCTCAGGAATGGTGTCCAAGCTGACCATCTGACGTAAATTGTCTTCCCATGTAATTAACAGATGTGTGGCCATCATCATCTAAATGCTTGTGACACACGGCTGCAGTGTGTATAATCATTTGCCTCTTTAACAGATCTTTCATTCTGTGGCCCACTTATGTCTATCATCCTTTAGACTTTGTATTTAGGAGTCAATGTATTCCCTTTAAAGAAATTTGTTGCTATTAAAAGAACCCACAATTTCTCCACTGAGCCTTCAGGTGACAGTATGATAACAGTACTTAATTAAGCAGGCTCTTTCTAATGATCTCATAGAAGTTTATAAATGCTTTTAAGAAATTAGTCCTTAGTATATCATCGTGATTTGGGTGGAAATCTGTCCATATACATTTTTTTCTAATTAAGAATACTTAACATGTAAAATAAATCCCTTGTCCAAGATCAAGAAACCACTTCTGAACAAGTCCATATTTGGAGTTCCATTGGAAGCAGTGAATTTAACCTCTTTTTTTTTTTCTTTTTCCTATCGATAACAAAAGAAAGGCTTTCCCAGAGTTTAGTTGTACTGACTTCATGATTTGACTATAGTTTCTTAGAAAGCCAGATTCCTAGATAAATACTTGCAGAGATGTGTTTGTCTTTCTCTGACAGCTATAGTCATGCTCCGTGAATACAGAAAAGCGCAGTTATGGAATGCACAAATCTGTAGGACTGTGCAAAGAAATGAAAGATAATCCTTGGGGGTAGATCTTGAATCCAGCCCTGAATTCAGAAGAGTTTTCAGAGAGTGTGTAACAGTATACTGGGAGTGTGTTCCTCATAAAAAGTCATTGCTTGTAAAGTGATCTGCAAATATGAGTTTAGGGATTTAGATAGGTTTGACCTCTTTGTGTGCCATCAGGAATGAACTGCAGGATGAGCTTTCTGTACCTGCAAATACTTAAATGTCTCTTAAAGGGAGAAGACTGGTTAAACAAGATCACTGAGCAGGATGCATGGTCTCCTAAAAAAAATTATATTGGGCTTTGTTTTGGAGTCTACAACATGACTAATATAGCCAAGGAATGTGCCTAGTAGCCACTATATATGTCATTTGGGAAGCTGTGCTTCTTTTACTCTTGTATAAATAAAACTAGCTATGTTTGGTTAGAGCATTCACCTTGAGTTCAACACTGCTCCACACTACTCTGCCCTTACTCAGAACTATGAGCTGTGATTTCAGTCAGCTAATGGAACCCAGGTGAAATTTATTCCTTCTATTGACTCCCAGACTTAAGACTGAACAACTGAGAAAAAGAAGAGAGATTGAGGTAAGGTGAATGAGGCTTGTAGCCCTCTTCTTTACCACTATTTAATCTATGCAAGTGTATGGCCCAAAGTTCAACTTGACTGACAGCGATAGATGTTTGAGGGCAGGGAAGGAGCAGGAAAGGAGGAAGTAGTAGTAGAGGTTATCTGGTCAGTTCACTAGGAAGACACAGGGTTGTGAACTTTAAGCCGCAGTAAACAACTAGCATAATTTTATCTGAAGGAAATAAAATAAGCAGAATAACTGCACTTCACCTTTGGGAGGATTATAAATACTACAGTAAACAGGGTCAGGGAGAAAAATTCTACTGAACTACAGAAGTTATCTGTAATTTTGAAAAGTCAGTATAGTGTAATATTTATGAAGGTGAAATATCTCAATATGACTCAATAATCTGAGACATTTTCATGACAATCTGAGGAAGTTAAAAATTATTGCAGGACATTTTAAAAACAGGATTTTATTATGAAGAAAAGACTATGATTTTTAGCTGGTGTTTGAGAAACTTGTAAGACTGTAAGTAGGATAACTACCAAGACAACCTGGAGAAAATCCAGAGGGGAGAGACCAAGACTGATAAAACAATGCATGATCACTACACAAAGACGGAATGAACTTTGTTCAATCAAGTGTATGAAGGGCATAAAAATATGGCAATATGTAATATCATAAAGAGTTCGGTGATCAGTTTGTCTCCATGACAGCTGAAGGGAAGAAAAGGGAAATATGCCTAATGATTAGACAAGAAGATCCAGAGTGTATATTTACAATCAGGGAGACTGGGGAACATCCTTCCCTGGATCTCTTCAAGAGAAGGTAGGCAAGATGACTGACACAAAAGGCAGATGCTGGAGGTGCCAGCACTGGAGGTTCATTTAAGACTCCTTTTAACCTTTCATTTCTAATATTCTGTCCATGACAAATTATGCACAGTCTATAAGTAAATTTAAAAAGATGATTTTTCAGCTGTGTTGACATCAGAGTGATCAATTTTACTATATTATGTAAGTCTCACCAATATGCTTCATTAAATTAGTGTCATCAAACATCCTACTGATTCAAGTTTGTTTTTCTTCTGAGCTCTATCTGGCGTGTACCTAGATTTAAATTCTGGTTGCTGTCAGAGACATTAATGATCCTGTTTTTTTTTTTTTTAAGGTAATTTTAAATAAAAAAGAAACTGATATTTAGAAAACTCTTAGAAAATTGAGGATGAAAATGAAAGTAAATTACTATTTATTGCGAGTTTACAGGTTGCTTTTCTACAAAAAAAAACTATAAATAACCAAAAGTACGTACAAGTAAAAGAAGCATGTCAGGCTACATGCAGTATTGCAAGATACTAAGAAAAATACTAAGGCTTTCACAGGACAGGAATTATTCTTTTTCAGTCTTCAGCAATGATAAAAGCCAATGAAGGAAGAACCAAACACAGGAGGAGGATTCATGATACAACAGAGATTACTGATAAAAAGATTGATTTCAGCAAACTATCGGTTGTCATTCTACTGGGAAACATCAAAAGATAAAAATCTTAGAGAAAATGAAGATAATTTACACTGTATTTGTTTTGATCCCAAGGAAAGAAATTGGGCTGGAATATGAAAATCATCACAGGGCTTTGGAAGTGGCAAAAAATTAATGGAGCTACCAAAAATGAGGTCAGGTTCTCTCAGCTTAGGCACTTGCACTGCACTACTTTTAAGCAGCTACTGTTAGCAGTCCTTTACAGGTGTGTGTGTGGATTATGATGACCAGAAAGAGTCTGACTGCCTGAATTCACATTTATTATGCAGACTAGGGCCAATTCATGCTAAGTATCTGAGCCGTCTAGTCTGAAATGTTCCTCATGAGTGGAGTGGAGGTGCAGGGACTGGTATCTCTGGTAACAGGGATGAGACCCAAGGGAAAGGCATGGATCTGCATCAGGGAAGGTCAGGCTGGATATTAGGAAAAGGTTTTTCACCAGAGTGCAGTGGGCATGGAACAGGCTGCCCAGGGCAGTGGTCTTGGCTGCTGGAGTTCAAGGAGCATTTGAACAATGCTTTCAGATATAGGGTTTGAATTTTGGGTGTTCCTGGGTGGAGCCAGGAGCTGTACTCAATGATCCTTTATGGGTCTCTTCCAATTCCTTTCTCTACAGAATGTAAACACTGAAAGTGCACAGAATATCCACATTTTTAATGGCCTTCTCCTGGGATAGAACATGAGCAAATCTTAATTACATGCTTAACTGTTTGAAAATAATAGACCAACAAGTTCTTGGAGTGTGCTGGAGCAATTTTTTCTTACAAGTGTCTGAGCAAGTGCTCAGACTGGCAGTACAATTTGCCGCTCTTGAAAGGGAGCATACTGCTTGAGAACAAATAGTTAAAAAGCTATTAGCATAACAACTCATCAAAACATCATACTGCTTACTCAGGCAAGGTCACAATCTCATTGCTGTTTTATTGCTTTGGGAGCTTTAAAATGATAGGCAAGGCAATTTAGATCTCTGATTTATGACAGATTTTGAAGTAGTTTGAGTGTATATAGAAGACTCATAGTTCAACACCAACTCATGAAATTTCTGGATTTAGTCTTATGGTATTACACAGTAGAAAAACTATCAATTACCAAAATAGCATTCTTAGAGGCATAATAAAAGCCACATAAAGGAAGAGAGATAAGAATCACAATAAAAGCACTACAACTGCATTAGGACCTCTTAAATAACTGCATGTGGGAGCAGTGAGATAAGAATGATCATGACTTTGTTTTCAGACTTTCTTGGTGATGGAAATTTAAACTCTTCTTGCAGAGATAATTAAATCTACAGTTACCACATCCTCAGTGGGTACTCATATCACTTTTACAGATACCTCTGTGCATATCTGTGAGGAAAAGAACTTACGGTGGCTTAGTGTTGAGTTTGTTCTGGGTGTTCTGTAAATGTTCACGCAAATCCAAGAGTTTTCAGGATCTCTTAGCTTCTAAACTTAACCTCAAATCTGAAGAATGCAGGCCCTGTTGGTGTTTTTGATGTAGTTTTTCTCCTGTGCCTAATGGCTTTGTTATATAAGTCAAATTTTGAAACTCTAGTCTAGGAGTGTAGGATAAAATCTGTGTATGCTTATGTCCTGAAAACAGGACCTGGATGCACCTTAAGGCATTCTGTGTATCTGCTGTATTATTGTTATTATTTTTTCCATACTTGTTAACAGCAACCATACTTGTTAACAGAGGAAGCAGTTGAGTCACCAGTGCATAGGCTTTAACATATTGTACCTAGTTGATCTGACAGAGCTACAGGGTGCTCCATAGCCACATAAAGTATGTTTTAAGACGGGGAGAAAAGATACTACACTGGCTGTAATTTTAAGTAGTTTGGAGATCACAAATGTAGTAGCTAATGTAAATGAGCAATAAAAGATAATTAATTATCAAACAGAAAATATTTCCACATTGGCTATGTCATGCCAGTCAAATTTCTGACCTTCCTCAAAATAGGGAGGTTTGCTTTTTCTTTTTTAATTAATACTATATGATTTCATGCAAAAATACATTGTTCATCTAAGTCAAATCAGTGTAGAACCAGTGGCATTACTGCCAGAGGTAGAAGGTGTCCACCCCTGGTGAAGGTGCTTACTGCATTTCTTATGTTTTTTGAAAAAGCTGTGGCAGAATGACAACTATCCCATTCAGTGTATGGAAGCAGTGCTGTGAAAGCTAATGCTTATGTGCCTCCCAGTATGAAAGTAATTTTAGAGGATATCAGGAGTTATGGTTTCAAACTCTCCTTGTGTGTTTTAACATCATTCTATCAGGTAAATCGTGATTGAAGCAGGAGAGGAGGAAGGTAGGCTGGATTTTTTTTGGAGTTTGAGTGTAAGGTCTTTGGAGTGGGCAGGATCCTTCATCTTCATCACTAAGTGCCTTGCACCTACTTTTCTTCCTTGTTGTTTTCACCTTATGCTTGTTGTTGGGTTTGTGATTTTTCTAGAAGATGTTTCAGTCCTATTTCCCTTCTCCTGCCCATTTGAACACAAGGGAGATACTCCTGGGTGTGTGGCAGGAGAAAAGCGGCGGAATGTCACTTCTCACAATGGCAGGACAGTAAGAGTTGTTATAAGTTCTAGAGCTAAACCAGGAGGTCAGTAGAGATCTGCAGTTATCTTACTTATGTATTTTTCTGTCAGGGTCCTGGGAGCACCAATAAACTTCCTTGTCCCTGCTGACTGGGACATCCCACACTCTGTCCATGGCTCAGGTCCCCATGCCAGCCCAACCATGGGCCATCAGCCCCTGACCTAGATGTGAGGCTCTGCCCTTCTGTGGTGTACTCCCTACCATCAAAAGATTTTCCATCCTTCTGTTGCTTTGCTCAAACACTGGCTGTTACAGCTGATGCCTTGGTGAGGCAGATAGTGACTATGGTACTGGTTACACCTGAGGCCTTGTTCAGGCAGACAGTGACTAGGAAACTGGTTACACCCAAGATCTCGCTGGGGGAGACAGCAACTACAGTACTGTCTCAAACTGGGTTCTGGAGGAATTAATGGACAGATGTCTTGTTCAACAGCTGAGGGCCAATTGAGCATGCACTAGAGAATATGACTATGACTCAATCATCTTATCCCATAAATACTCAGCAGTCCAAGAGCCCCTTGTGCTCTCCTGCCCAGCAAGTGGCTGCACGACAAGATCTCCCCCTGAGCAGGGACACCTCTTAGGTTACGCCTATTGTAGCAATCCTTTATACCTTGGTGTCAACAGACACCTTGCTGATACAGATCCTTGGTAACTGACTAATAGTCTTCTAAACTTTGTAAGCTTCGCTAAGATGATATTTTTTATTTACTATACACACACAATCCTGTAGACATAAACTGTTTACCAAGTCTGGAACTAGGGGTGGATTCAGCCTCACCTGGGCTCCTTAGCTCTTCATTTCATAGAGTCATAGAATCATAGAATTGCTCAGGTTGGAAAAGACCTTCAAGATCCTTAAGTCCAACCACAACCTAACCATAGTACTCTAACAACCCACCGCTAAATCATGTCCCTGAGCACCACATCCAAATGGTTTTTAAACACATTCATATCATTTCATTTCATTTCATTTCATTTCATTTCATTTCATTTCAAGGAGTTTAGAAAGCAAGTGGGTCCACTCTGAACCTTGTGACTCAACAGAAGCTTCTCCTCAATCTTTAGAAATAAACTATTGACTGGGACTAAATTTGGGTCTAGCTGCACCTAGACTCCTCTGAGAAGACCTTTACGAAAGCAGGGGGTCCACTCTGAACCTCTTGATTCAGTAGGAGTCTTTCTTGAATATGCATAATTTTCATAGTTGAAACTTTATGAAATACTCATTGCATACAACAGGGTTTAGGAGTGCTACTCTTTGGAAGAAAAGTAGCACAGGTAATTACTGTGTACTGCCAACCCTTTCAGCAGTAGAAGTTGCCAGGTTGAAGGCTGCCATTTCTATTTTTAGCTATGAGCATTTCTACAGCTTAGGAAATGCAAAAAAAAAACCCTACCAAAATAAAAGAAAAAGAAAGAAAGAAACAATAACAACAAAAAAACCCCAAACCAAACCAGTCACCAAAGCTGTGTGTTTTTACTGCTGTCCTCAGAAGGAGCTGAGTCAGGATTACAGAGTTTATATAATTTGCAAAGATAATGCTTTGAACATTTTAAAGTTCCAGAGTGTACAGCCTATGCAGTGTGGAATAGTTGGTCCACACCCTGCAATTTTGGATTAGGGAGCATTGCATTAATTAAGCCATATTTTATGCAATGTTCTCACTAGGAACTTTCATGGTCATTTTCTTAATGAATAATCATAACAAGTATTTATTCCTTATTACTGGAATTACACTGCTTTCTTTCTCTCTTCCTTCACTTCTTTCTTTGATTTCTTTCTTTCCCTTTCTTTCCTTCTTTCCTTTTCTTTCTTTCTTTCTTTCCATCTTTCTCTCCTTCTTCTTTCTTTCTTTCTTTATTACTTTCTTCCTTTCTTTCTTTCTTTCTTTCTTCCTTTCTTTCTTTCTTCCTTTCTTTCTTCCTTCCTTTCTTTCTTCCTTTCTTCCTTTCTTTCTTTCTTCCTTTCTTTCTTTCTTCCTTTCTTTCTTTCTTCCTTTCTTTCTTTTCCTTCTTTCCTTCTTTCTTTCTTTCTTTTTCTTTCTTTAAGTAAGGACGGACCACTGAAGTCAAGTGTCACTGATTGTCCTATATCCACAGTGCTTAGTGCTGGACCTAGTTGGAATAGTTCAGGGCAGCCAAGGAGTGAATTAAGTAGTGCTAAACACAGACTCAGTGCTCACATTCACTGTTCAGACTTTATATCAGGGTGACTAGGAACTATATGAGATATTAAATATGAATTTGGAACACTGAAACAATTAAGTGCCTTTGAAAATATTTGGTCAGGCAACTTGCAAATGTCACTCAGAAGATCCATGGAAAAGCCAGAATTTAATTAGGTTACCAATAGTATAGGGAAGCCCAAATCTGTTTCCTTTCCCCCTCAAACTGAGGCAATTCTGTATCTTCTTAAGTACCTCACACTGGCACTCTTTTCTCTTTAGTGTTCTTCTGGCGTTTGACCATTTAGGCATTTGCTTGACATTTCTATGCTCAGTGTAAGAATAAAAAATTAGGATAACACGGGCCTCAAAGGCAAGAGGACAGCAACTAAGGGAAGAAATTCTAATGGAAAAAGACGAGAATATATTTTGAATAGCCGTGATGTGAAAGAGCTTCTGGTGATCTTGTCACTGCATTTCATTATTAATGTTTATGCTATATTTATAGCAACCCTCCCATCAGGAAGACATACAGCAGTCAGTTATCTTGGCCTCGTATCCTGAGATCCTCTTTGGGAATTAAAATTGAGGGAAACATGACTATGTGAACACAGAGGTTCACTGAGTTCAGTGAAAACAAGTAACAAAACATTCCAGTAAGGAGGCAAAGAGAACAAGTAGATTATTATTGCAATGCAAAAGAGATTGAGTAAAACATTAGGAAAGTCAACTATTGTGCGGAAAAAAAGAATGACTTTGGAGAAAAACAGATTCCTGTGTAGGCAGAAACCTGAGAAAGAAAATGAACACCAGGATTTGGAAAATAAGTTACCAGTCATATCAGAGGAGGATTTATTTTACATCAAATAAAAGCTCTTTTGACTTTTAAAGGGTAAAGAATGGCTGAAAAAGGAGCAACAAATTGAAAAATCTGATGGGGTTATTTGTAAATATTAGTTTATTAGGTTTTTATTTATTAGTTTATTATAAATATTAGTTTATTAGGTTTAGTGGGGTTATTGGTGGTAGGTGGATGGTTGGACTGGATGATCTTGTAGGTCTTTTCCAACCTAGCTAATTCTATGATTCAATGATCCTATGAATACTTCCTGATTACTTCACTTATTTTTATAGGAATTTTCTTTTTCTCTTCTAAGAAAACCTAAATAGAAAATCCAGTAGGGGTCTGGAGCACAAGTCTTACGAGAAGTGACTGAGGGAACTGGGATTGTTTAGTCTGGAGAAGAGGAGGCTCAGTGGAGACCTTAAGGCTCTCTACAACTGCCTGAAAGGCAGTTGTGGCGAGGTGAGGATTGGCCTCTTCTCCTGCATAACTAGCAATAGGATGAGAGGGAATGGCCCCAAGTTGCACCAGGGGAGATTCAGGTTGGACATAAGGAAAAATTTCTTTTCTAAAAGGGTGGTCAGGTGCTGGAATGGGCTGCCAGGGAGGTGGTGGAGTTACTGTCCCTGGAGGTGTACATAATAAACATTTAATGTTGTACATAATAATAATAATACAATGTATACATAATAAACATTTTAATGTTGTACTAAGGGACATGAGTTAGTGGGGAAATATTGGTGGTAGGTGGACGATTGGACCAGATGATTTTGGAGGTCTTTTCCGACCTTGGTGTTTCTGTGATTCTATTCAATTTTAAAATTCATCACGAAAACTGCCCCCTTAGGGCCATGAGACTCTTGACTATTTGTGTAAGTCTCTTTGAGAGAACTGCAACAGTGAAAGGCCTCACTCAACTATTTAGCATCCCAGTGTGTCTATGTTTTGTAATTCTAGAATCAAATGAGATATTTAGGTGAGTAAGTTGCTCACCTTTCAACCACGTTCATGGAAAAACTCTTTGTGACTCTTTTCATTAATTTGCTAGTTTGAATGTTCTTGTCACAGTCTCTAGAGATTCCTAATTCACTGCATAATGAAAAGAGGCGCACCTATGCAACAAATCAATTCTGGAGTGCCAAACTGTCACCAGCAATCATGATATCTGCCCACAAGACCTACCTGCCAAATATTTGTTTCTCATAATTTTCTTTATTTATATTCCTCTTCAGAGTACTCTGCAGTGAAACGAGTTGAAATGACAGAGGGTTATCTGCAGACAACACAAAGTCACTACAGGGAAAAGTGTGTAAACAAGCCTAAAAACATTTAATAAAGATAATCTCATTATCAACTTTCTCTCAGAAGTGCTCTTCTGTTCTGTTGAACAGTGACATTTTACTCATCATAACAGGGAGAAGATATTACCTGAGAAACAGAAAGTGTGTACTCAGTTTAAATTCAGTGGCCGTGCTCCTTGGTATTAGAGGAAATACCTAATTTTCATGAGGATATAAAAACAAGAATATGAGATCAAACTAAAAGTCCACCTACCCTTGTATCCCAAACACTGGAAAGCAGGAAATGCCTATAGAATAATGTAAGAAGATAGCAGGTTTCCCTGAGGACTCCTCCAGCCTCTAGCATGCTGTTGCTTACTGACCAAGAACTTTTGGATTAAACAGTATTGAATAGATTTTTTTCATCTTTTTTTTCCTGTTTCTGTCCAAATCCAAGCAAATAACAGCAGCAGTTAATTTTATAGTTTAACAGTATAAAGGCACACATCCTTTGTTTCACATCCATTTTTGTGTATGCTTTTGTTTCATTTATTCCCCTTCAAAGATTAATAAGTTTCATTCCAGTATGGAGAGAAAGAATCATTCACTTTTCTCTGGCTAGTTACAGAACTCTGTCATACCTCAGCAGTCTCTTTTGGAGTATGAAGGGTTCAATATAGTTCCCAACATTCTGTTCGTTATTAAGAGAACATTCTCATGGAACTGCCTATTCCATCTAAAATCTCTCATCATTCAGATTTCTGACTGATAACAGCTAAAGTTCCAGCAATTTTAGCTCTATTTTCTTCTGTGTACATCACTTACATTTTTGGGGAAATTCATTGCATAGTCATTTAGCATCATTAAACTTTTCTAGGATTCTCCACATACAGTTTTCATCATTACTACCTGAATAACTTTTTATTATCACTAAATTTATCAATTTACTATTTCTCACCTTTGTCTAACCTTTACAACTATGCTGACCTCCATGAGTCCCAACACAAATCTCTGTGCAGTATCTTAGTTTTGTAAAATTATTTAAAAAAACTTTACTACCTCTTGCCATCTATTGTCTTTTATGCGGTTCCTCATTTACACAGGATTTTGCTACTTACAATTTGCTACTTTGACTTCTTGAGGAGTATTTGATAGATGATTTTGTTGAACGATTGTTTCAAAGTGAAGTGGCTGCATACACGGGATTTCCCGTGTCCATTTTTGCTCACTTCTTAACAGAAAACTCAGAGGCATGACTTCCCTTAACAAAGGAGAGACTTTTTAACTATTAACTAACTTTTAACTATTAACTTTTTAATTATTCCCTCGTACTTACCTATTTCCTTGAGCTATGCTAGAAGAAAGTTCATATCATCTCCAACTTTCAAATTAGCAGGGAAATTTTCTGAGTGCTATGCAAGACTGATATCAGACTACTTGGTCCATACTTGCATATGGATCTAGAAGACTGGACATTCAAAAACACAGTCATCTTCCTAAAAAAATTAAGACCATTTCACAGTTGAGATCAAGTTCAGGCTCTCAAGCTATTTAAATGTTAGGTAAGAAGCAAAAAAAAAGCATAAGTAGTCTCAAAGGAAAGTCTTCATATTCTGAAATAAAATGGGATTACAAGCAATATTTTGATGTCATCAGGCTGTAGGACTGAGATTCTTCATGCTGGCATAGAGATCTAAATGAATGTGATTAAATTAATTACAGGCACTAAGTTGCTCTTGTGCCTTTGGCAAAAGTACTTTTCTTTGGAATAGAAGAAATCAAAGTGCTTATTTTTTCTCAGCCTGCCACATTTCACTCCTTATTGTAGAACAGCAGGTGAGAAGATAAATCTTAACCTTTATACAGATGAAGTAAAAATGTTCTTAAGAATATAATCCAGCATTTTAGAATGGCTGTTAAGTAGTTCACCTTGGCAGAAGACATGGTTACTAACAGGAGATGACTACCCATTTTTGCCACCTTATCAAAACTTCCTTAGTTTCACCTTACTGTAGGTTCCCATTTCATGCATCCCTTTTTCCTTTTCTGTTATTTGTGCAGTCTTTCCCTTTCAGATGCCTGCTCATAGCTGCTGTTTTCTTTGGCTGCAAAACCATTGTACCTGTTTAAAAAGCTTAGTACTTTTTAAGGAAAGTTTTATGAATATCCATGCCTGTGCGTCTATGTTATTTTAATGCAGTGAAGTGCAGAAATTTCCAACTGAATTTGTTACGCACTGCCTTATAGCTGGGCCTATCCTCTGCACTGTATCCCCTTTCTTTCTCCCCTTCTGCTGGCCTTTGTGGACTGCTGCCCAGCAGAACCTACTATCCATAGAAACGAGCCCAGTATTGCCAATGGTGCTGGTGGAATTCCCAGAAAATTACCCATCTCCACCAGGAAAAAAAGAACTTTGTAGATGTCAGCCTCCAAAAAGTTCTGCCTTCTGATTCTATTTTCAGCTCAAAACTTATGATTTGTTTCTTCTGCATGCTTTCAGTTTCTATTAGAATTATTATAATCATCATACGTCACTGATTTAAAATAGAACAATATTGTCTTAATCCACTGCCTGTATAATTTTGTCTATTGATTAGACCAAATAGATTAATGGATTAATAGACAGTAGATTAATGCTCTGCTGTTTTGATTTGACTCTAAGACCTGAGTTTAAAAGATAAATGTTTCAAGGCTTTTCTGCATTGATTTTTAACACATTCTACCCTGTACAGAGAAAAACAAGCTAAAATTACATAACAATGACATAGAATACTGTACAGCAGCATTTACATATTCTGCCCCAGAAAGATAATTTTTTAGCTAATCATTTCTGATCATGTTTTCCAGACCCAGTTTCAATTCTGAAAGATTTTGAATACTTTTTATTTTATCCTTTCTCTGGTAAACTCTTGTTGACAGAAAGGATTTCAGGACTTTGTCTTACAATCAATCTTTTATATAATTTAATGAGAATTTATCTAAATATACTAACATTCTGACTGAACTGGAGAAATCCCTACCAGATACTGCAGTAAATGTGGGTATACTGATATGGGTTAAAGGCCCAATCAAAATTAAGATATTTTCCTGTGCTTTGAGGACACAAGTATATACAGGAACATTTGACAAAAGGAAATTGGATTTATTGCTCTGGTTTTTGGTCTATACTTCATCAGGTTTACTTAGGTTTTGTTTTATATAATTTAGCATAGAAATCACAATCTAGACGCCCAAATAAATTAAATTTCAGGAACTGCTCACAGCTCTCACTGAAGTAAGAAATGGTCTGTCTTTACCAACCACAGTAATACAGAATGAGCTCTTCCATTATAGATTTTGTAATTGAGCTCTTAATTTTTCAAAAAAGTAAATAAAATAAGGAGAGTAGCAAAATGCCAGTTCTCAACTCCACCCCCAATCTCCTTAACTCAGATCTATTCATAGGTGGCCCCACCTACAGATAATCAAAACCCAAACTGTGTTGGAGCACCCTATTTAGCATTTATACATCATACTGACAATGAGAGAAAAATAATTAACTCAATTTTTGTTCCTGTGTATCCGCTTGGCCTCGCTTCAGTGGTTTATTCATTACGGATGTCAGGAAAATCATCATTTAAAGTGGGAGGCAAGGAAACATTGAGGCAGGAGGGAAGGAAAGGTAGGATTTGCAGTCAACATTCAGAGCTGTCATTTTAGTCCAACTCATATATTGTTGAAGGTTTAACTTGGGAAATTAAGAGAAGTCGTTTATATAATATGGAATATTGGAGTGCATTAACATTTAATGCTGTTGAACAGTTCAGATAAGCCTTGCCTTAAATAAACACAATAGGAGAGTTTGAAAAAAGCAATGACTGTGGCACAAGTGTCTGCTGCTCTTCCTGAAAAAAGCAGATACTCTTGGAAGCTCTCATGGCATGAGAAAAAAAATGTACCTTCAAAATTCTGTTTGTTCTCCTGCCCCTCAGTGAAACGCCAGGATTTACAATATAAACATGCACGTATCTATTTATTGGACATGGATGTAAGGTAATCTTTTCAAGGCTGTTGCAGACATTTTTTAGGATCATCAAAATTAGTACGAACTGGCTTGTGATAATACATCTATGAATACAATTGCTTAATTAAGTTATAAGTAAGTACTTCTTAAAAGCAGCTTTGTTACTATTAGAATTTTTTTCTACACTCAAGCATAGCTCACACTGAAAATGTTTGATTTCAGGTATTGTGTTTATATGTTTCTTTTTGCATCTAGCCCTCAGCAGCTCTGTAGTTATGCTTTATAAATAGGACTATTTTAAATCACTTACACAGCTTGAAGTAATTGCTAATTTAGGCATCAATTGCATGAGACAGATTTCTAATTGTTGGATGGATGACAAGATGCTAGAAATAAATGATGCATTAAAAAAACCCAAACAATTAAGAAATCCTCCCCTACACTTAATGACTGAGGCAAGGTCAGTGCTGTCTGCCTTGTGATTAAGGGCTATCTTCCTTGTTTTGTTCGCTTACTGACTTCTCTCTGCAGAGAAACTGTGTGACACCAGGAAGTCAGCAGCAGAATGTTTTTCTCGTAAGCAATGTTTTTAAGTTGGATTTCTTTTACTTACTATATTTCAGAACATTTCTAAAAAATAGCTGATTCCTTAGATGCTACCGAAAGACCTGAAACTCCAGAATATTTTCTTACATTTTCAGATAGATTATCATTATAAAATCAGGATTAGAAGAATCTGAAATATCAATCAATCAAAACAAACCTGCCTAAAGAACAGTTATGCTAATAGTTTCCTGCTTTTGCGTGATTTGAAAACTGTAGGAAAAGGAATTCTTTTACAAGGACATTCAGAAGTGGTGTCCAAAAATCTTCTGAGTAACCAGAAAAAAAGGTGTTGAGATACATAATCTTCCATGGAAATGCACTGGTCTCCAGTGAAACCACAGAAGGAAATTTGTCCACAGACACTTGGAAGAAAAAATGTAAATTAAGTAAACATATATACCTTATTTAAGAATTGCTGAAAACACTGATTCCTGTCACTTCTTCAATCTTCAGGGTGAAGGATATGATTGTTCCCTTCTGTTCTGTTCTCACAAGCCCCACCTGCAATACTGCACTCAGCTTTGGGTCTCCAGCACAAGGACATGTTGCTACTAGAGCAGGTTCAGAGCAGGAACGTGAAGATCATCAGAGGGCTGGCGCACCTCTTCTATGAAGCTGAAAGGGCTGGGCTTGTTTAACCTGGAGAAGTCCCTAGGGAGGCCTTATAGCAGCCGTCCAGTACTTAATAGGAGCCTTCAGAGAAGATGGTAAGGGACTCTTTATCAGGAAGCATAGTGAGAGAACAAGGGATAGTGGATTTAGACTAAAAGATGCTTGGATTGTATTTGACATTAGGAAGAAATTGTTCCCTATGAGGCACTGAAACAGGCTGCCCAGGGAAGTTGTACGTGCCACACCACTGGAGGTGTTCAAGGCCAGGTTGGATGGGTTTTGTACAACCTTATCTAGTGGGAAGTGTGTCTGTCCATGGCAGAGGGGTTGAAATTTGATGACCTTAGAGTCTCTTCCAACCCAAACCATTCTGTGATTTTATGAAATAAACTGTAAAGTTGATTTCCCTGCTGCATATAGTTTTTGAATTATTATCACTCTGTTAAAGTTATAAAAAAGAGAAAATCTAGCTTAAAATGATTATTTTCTCCCAACAATTATGTAAAAAAAAATAGATTCCAATATTTAAAATGAAGTTTTAGAGTTACTCCAAATGCTGATAACATTTTGCAAAAACTGAGAATTTTCAGCACAAATGCTTTCAGCCACCAAGAATAATAAATAAGGCTCACTGGAGTTAAGAGACTGATTTCTCTACAATAATAAAATTATATTTTTTTCACTAGATTTTTTTTCCCTATAGCTATAATTGCTAGAAACTTACTTTCCTTTTCAGAAAAGAAAGCTGAGATACTTACATTAACACTTATTAACTCTCTCTATATTAACTCTATGAATAGGAGTTTAAAAATGTCAAACATTATAGGATCCATAGTCAAATAATGAAACCATTGGCTAAGACTGATGTAACTGAAGACAGTTAACTGAAATATTTCCATTTGTTTTCTGTTTCATATTTTCACAGTAATCTGTCTCTCTCTTTTTGCTTAGTTTCTTATTTTCTTTGTAATTGTTAGCATCTCCTTAGAATCTTTACTTTTCTCCTAATTTCCTTCCATATTTTAGTCATGCTTGAGAATTGCTGGTCTATTTGCTGTCTCATCCCTTGAGGCTGTTCAGTCGCTACTTCTTAAGCCTAGTTCTTTATTAACATCAGAGTTTCCTTTACCCTTTTACATACTCTTTGGAGCTGAAATTTGCCTCCCAGCTTTCCTACAATTAGGTATTGTTTTATGTGGAACAAAATGATTAAAAATGAAAAGAGAAGCCAAGTATCTTTGGGTTACTGGCCTCTGAATAGTCATTTTTGGCACTTATTTAAGAATGACTTGTGCAATGTCAAGAACTGTTTCGGTCCCAATGTTTCTTACTCTTGACTTTCCGGTTTCACATCGGCTGCTGTTCTTCCCACAATTTCTGCCAGGGCCATTAGAGATTCAAAGTGCCCATGTAGTTCCAAGTCCTCACAAAGTGCAAAAAAGCATTCTTGTGACATTTTCTTCAGTAACTTCCCAACTTAACAAGCATCAGTGTCTGTAATTACTGTCCAGCAGGGGAGATAGTCTTTGAGCACAAGCTACACACATTTTGAGTCTTCACACTGTAATCTGCATTCTGACAATTATAATAATGCAAAAAGCAGAGGATTTTGAACAAAAGTTGTAATTTGGACTTCTCATTGATTAGAAGGTCTGCATATTCCATAAAGGGAAGGTTCATTGGGCTGTTTAAGCTTGTAAACTTTGAAAAAAAAATACTGTTTACTCAAGATTTAAATAGGTTCAAATTTTTATTGCTGGTGGATTCACAGGGGAGCTCTGCTTCAAAGAAACAAGAATATTACTGCCACTTGTATATGTCCTTAAGGGAGATTTTGTTTCAGAAATGTAACATACACATCTATGATTCTTATAACACATATAAAAGTTTAAAAAACAGAAAGTGTGAAAAGTAAATTCTCACATTAAGATGTTAATGGTATCCTCTGACAATAAACCTGGGGCCTTATTTTTAAAAGAATGTGTTTTGAATGAGTTCCTTTGTTTAGAGTATGTCTTCTACTGAGTTTGGCTTTAGACCCAAAGGTTGGGAAGCAGGGCATGAGCTCATGAATTCAGAAGATTACTATTCAAAAAAAACCCTATTTTTTTCCCACCATATTTTAATTAATAAATAATTTTTGAATCTGACGTTGCAGAAGAAGACAGGACTGTCTGTGAATTCTTTGTAAAGCTTATGGCTTCAATTGCTTCACCTTCATATGCTCTTACATATATATTTTGTAAATCAAGAACTTGTGGAAAAAGATGTTCCAGGAATGTATGTTATTAAACACACATGTGGTATAGAATCATAGAATCATAGAATGGCTTGGGTTGGAAGAGACCTTAAAGATCATTGAGATCCAACCCCACTGCCACGGGTACGGTTGCCAACCACTAGGCCCCATCCAGCCTGGCCATGAGTACCTCCAGGGATGAGACATCCACAGTTTCTCCAGGCAGCCTGCTCCAGAACCTCAGGTAAAGAATTTCTTCCTAAAATCTGATCTAAATCTCCCCTCTTTTAGTTTAAAGCCTTTCCCCCTTGTCTTATCACTATCAGACTGTGTAAAAAGTTGGACTCCCTCCCGTTTATAAGCTCTCTTTAACTACTGGAAGGATGCAAGGAGGTCCAATAGTAGTAGGAGCCTTCTCTTCTCCAGGCCAAACAAGCCCAGCTCCTTCTGCATTTCATCACAGGAGAGGTGCCCCAGACCTCTGATCATCTTCGTGGCCTCCTCTGGACCTGCTCCAACAGCTCTGCATCATTCCTGTGCTGTTGGCCCTCAGGCCTGGATGCAGTACTCCAGATGGAGCCTCACAAGAGCCAAGTAGAGGGGGACAATCACTTCCCTCTCCCTGCTGGCTGCCTGTCTTCTGATGCAGCCCAGGATATAGTTGTACTTATGGGCTGCAAGAGCACACTGCTGGCTCATGTCCAGGTTTTGGTCCAAAAACCCTCAAGTCCTTCTCCACAGGGCTGCTGTCAAGGAGTTCTTCTCCCAGTCTGTATACATATCTGGGATTGCCCCAACCCAGTTGGATCACCTCGCACTTGGCCTTGTTAAACCTCATTAGCTTCTTGTGTGCTCACTTTTCAAGCTTTTTCAGGTCGTTTTGGATGGCATCCCTTCCTTCTCTATCAACTGCACTGCTTAGCTTAGTGGCATGAGCAAACTCGCTGAGGGGGCACTCAATCCCACAATCAAAGTCATTTATAAAATTGTTGAAGAGCGTTCCCGCGGGAAACCACTTGTCATCAGCCTCCACCTGGACATGAGAGCCATTGACCACAACCTTCAGGGTATAACCACAATGCCAATTCTGTATCCGCCAAACACTCCAGCTTTCAAGTCCATATCTTTTTGATTTAGAGATAAGAATGTGATGTGGGACCATATAAAAGGCCCTGCAGAAGTCTAGATAGATGACATTAGTCACTCTTTCTTTGTTCCTTAAATGCCACATAGAAGGCAACAAGATTTGTCAGGTACTATCAGCCCTTCGTTTAGCAGAGCTGGCTATCCCAGATAACCTCCTCATTTTGCATGTGCATGTATACTTGAAAATAATGCTGGCTGAAGAGACATAAGGCATGCTCAACCTCACATTTTCATCAAAAGGTGTGATACCACTTATTTTTAGAAAATAAAACTTGGAACTCAAAGAAGTGAACTATAGTTAAAGACTGCTGAGATGAAAAACAAATGTTAAGAATCTTTCCAGCAGGAGAGAAGCTGAGCACTGTGAGTGTCCTGCTGGGAAAACTCCTCATATATATATAGATATATATTTTTTTTGTTTGTTTCAAGACTTGTGAGTTTCCAGTCTGCTATCTCAGCTCCACATCAATGCTAGCTCTCCCAGCTTCCCTGTGGGGATTTGCTGTAAATGCTGTAAGCAGGGTAAATCTTTCAGGGATGGGTTTTGGTTGAACAAGGCACTACATTACTTGGCAATTTATAAATTCAAATCAGAATGTAAATCTTGAACATGCAAAGAAAATATTAGAAGTACATAGTGTTCTGTTTTCATTTTTATTCATAATTTTGAGACTGTCACAACCTCTATTAATAAAAAGCAAGTAAAACATTTCTTTCAAAGGTTCCAAAACTTTGTAAACTCTAAGAAAGTACATTTATCATGTTAAGCATGAAGCCACTGAACCACCAAGGAGTTATTTTACTCCTGATTTTTTGTAAAAAAGTAAAAATTGTTCCTGATAAACTTGTTTTAACTGGTGTCAATTATTAATGCACAAAACAACAAAGACTCCTCTTGTAAATAGCTTCTGAACATAAATGAAATGTACTGCTATATTTTAGATCTTCTGTTATTAGAGATACCATAATGCACAATGTAGACACCAAATATTTGTAAATGTACTACTTCTTCAAGAATATCCTTCAGCATTGTATAATGTTTCTAAACTTACAAGACATTTGGTAAACACTAATATTGAACTTAATAATATATGAATATCTTATTAATTAAAAGCCATAATTAATTCATATGCTGGTTTGAAGAAAACCTCTCATTGGGATTGTGTCAGCACTCCACTAATCTTAAGCAGAACACTGCAAGCAAGAGTGTTTAGCAAGTTTTAATTGTTAATTAATTATATATTAAATTAATTGCATATTAATTAAAATATGGTGTAATAAGGAATAAGAAAATACAATAAAAACCTAACTGAATCAGAGAATAGGGCAATGTCATGTTGCAATTATTTAATAGCGTGCTTTAGGAACTCTTTCAACTGAAATGAAATTAATCCCTAACAAAACAGAAACAATGGCCATAGCTGTTTAAATTCAAGGTACATCACTGTATTGAATTTTGCTAACTGCAGTACTTTTTCAAGATGAAACTCTTCCCATACCTTGTAAAACTCAGAATGAAATAGGTCCCAATTACAAAATGAAGATGAGATCAGGCTAGATGAAGCCTATATTATTATTATTTTATTAGTTGTTGCTTCCTTTGAATGTCTAACAAAATTAAATTCAAGTTATTTCAGAAATCTTGAAAATCCTTCAAGATCTTTGGAGTGCCTATCTACAATAATTGTTGGTGGTAATATATAGAATAATATTCCCTCTTACTTGTTTAGTAAAAAAAAGGAGACACAGCATCTCACATTGGGAAATACTATGAGTTAACATTTTCCAGAGGAATAAACACTCATGGCAGGTAGTCCTTAGGAACAATTTTTACTTTATCATCTAGTAAGAGTGAGAGGATTCAGCTCCTAGAAAGGTCTGTTCTCTGCAGACAATGAAGAGATTTCAGATAGATATTCAGATATCTACAATGTGGACAACTAAAACTGGAAAGAAGAATCATAACCTGTTAGTTTATTTCTTTCATTTCAGAAAATTATTGTTGATCCGAAATGCACTAAAAATTAAAAAAAAAAAAAGTTGTAGTCTGTTATGTATTTTTATTTGTTTATTTGTTTTTGACTAAGATTGATTAAGTTTTAGTTCTGGAAAATTTGACAGAAGTTCACAAACAAGAAACTCAGTTCTGCTATAGTACACGAAGAATTTACATTACCTTCACAACTGGGAACAACAGTGTGAAGATTTCCTGCAGTATGGTGGTATTCATTTCATTTATACTTATGAATGGGCTTACACTGGATTTTGATCCTTAGAATTGTAAGATCCAAATAAGACATATTTTAGCTGATCCAGAAAGATGTGGCAGTGAAATTAAAAATTAAGTGATGTGTTGAGGGTACACATTTGCACTGGGTCTATACTTTGTAAGCTGATCTTGTCCCATCTACACAGTGTTAACACATGGTCAATGCATAACGTCCAGTTCATAATGTGAATAATACATGTAGTATTAAAACAGTACTTAGATGAGGCATGGTTCTAAAAGTGGAAATCTGTTATAAGCAAATTTAATCTGAAGAAAAGGAAGGTTACAGAGAAATACAGTAGCCACATTAATGGCGGCTGTAGTAACTCAGAAAGGTTGACTGAAGCAATAATACAGTACGTGTGGCAACATGCCAAAGTAATAGGCCTGTATTACCTCCCTATTCTTCAGGTGAGGAGCCTGAATGGTATGAAAAGTATAGCTTGACAAAGTTGTTTGGGGACACATAACACAATTTCGAAGGTCTGTGTAAGCACAAATCCATCTAGTCACACACGTTTCAGTGAGGCACATGGAGGTAAGGTTGCAAGAGGTAAGAGAACTCAGTTACACACCAAGGCTCTGGAGACATTTTTTTAATTGGAAACAATGCACCTATATGTGCGTTCATGTGTATATACACAAGAATGCACAATGCATAAATATTTGTTAGCTCAAAAGTGGAGTATTGCCCCATGGAAGACAGGAAAATATGTTCTCATGTTTAGCATCCATGAAGAGACTCTCAAGCCTCACCAATTCATAAGGCAACATATGCTTGCATTCCAAGATTAAGATTCTTTTCATTACATACAGATGAAGAATCAAAATATCTGCTGTCTCCAAATGATGAAGTGATTGTCTTTTACTAGGATTTGTATGGGCTTGATCTATCAGAGGAGTCTGCCAGGATTGCTGTTGGAAGGCCATAAATTAATCTATACAATTGTTTTGGTCTGTTGTAAGGAGATTTGTACAGATCACTGAGTGTACATACACAGTTTAAGTACGGGTACATTACAGTTATAGACATTAAAACTGAGGCAGAGACACAGTAGATAAACTGACAGATATCAACTGGGAGCTGTCTGTAGTGTTTGATCAAGATTCTGGCATGCTCCCATGTGTACATGGACTTTGGAAAAGAAAATGTTTGGTAATACCTGGATTGGATAAGTGTCGTAAAAACTGTTCTCACATGCCAGGAAGTACAGTGGGATGGAATTTCTCTGTTGCACTAAGGTGCAATGATGTGACGGGAATTGCAGTCTGCTCACTTGAGACTTTTAAGGGTAGAGTTAGTGATATGGTGAAGGTTTATCCCATAAGAGGAGGTGGACAGGCAGCTGAAGTGCAAGGTTTAAGTAAGGAAGATGAAGTCTGCATTAAACAGAATCTGGCAGCTGAGTAAAGGAATTTGGAAGGAAAGACTGGTGAAAACCTAACTAGAAAGCCACTAACCAAGAAGAGCTCACAGTGGAAGAAGTAGCTACCAGAAGCTGGAGGAAAAGATATTTACATGTCTGTAATCCTGTGGCTGTGTTTACCCAGTTACGCTTGGGAGTGTCCTGCTGAATCCTCTCCAATACCATTTAGGGAACCTGATAAGTGACTGTTGTTACTTTTTTCCCAAAACAGAGAAGCCCGGGTATAATTAGACAGAGGGTGTGCACTCCACAAATGTGCCTGGGGTGCTTCATGCTGTGCCCTGTCTTCTCAAAGCAAAAGACAGTGGTGAAGGATACATCCTATTACGTTTCTAGCTGTTGTGGGACAGAAGAGCACCTCACTATTCTTGGCAGTCCAGCATTTCTGCTCCTGCACTGAGTCTGTGTCTGCATTCAGAGAAGTCTGCTGCTCCCAGCCTCTTCTCAGATCCTGTCTCAGTTCTGGTACAGGTAAGCGGAGGATGAGGATTGCCTTTCCTTACTTAGCACATCTGCTTTGTGTGTGGGCGAAGCTGTTCAAGATTCATTTTCTTGGGAGCAGAAACACTTCAGAAAGAGTACTGAATGACAGCTGGACAGTGAAAAAGTAGTTGGCAGGAACACCATGAGCTTTAGTCTTCTGAGGCTTTAGGAAGGAATACTAACAAAAACACGTTACAGGATTAAGGTACCAAACAACAGTTATTTATTATTAATCTTTTCATATAAAATTCATCTGTGTACCTAAGAGCACTGATAAAAATGGCTTTCAGTTTCTCAGTTGCAGTAAGCTTTTGATTAAATGATACTATGAGAAGGAGTATACCAGGACTTCAGAAAGGGGAAAAATAAGTAGAAGAAAGAAAAAAGTAACAAGAGAGATTTGAGGAGAAAATAATTTGGTGAGGGAGGAGACAGATGAGAGGAGATTCTTAATGGAGGAGTGACCACTGAGATGATAGGTTGGAAGGTGAGAGAAAGAGACAGGGAGATGGACGAGGGAGGAGATTATCTGGGAAAGAAATAGGAGTCAAAGGTATCACATGGGAAAAGGGAGGCAGGAGGGAAGTCTGGCAACAAACTGGAGGCTGCAGCTGCAAAAGCCATACAGGAAGCAAGCGACGGGTCTCCAAGAAGACCAAAGGTAGAAAAACAGTATTTATATAAATGAATAGGTCAGAAAATATTCACAAATGGAAGCTTCTGGAATATTTTTATTCCCTTTTCCTCATTTCTTCATTTTCTGACTGGCTTTAAAGACAGAGCTTCACAGAACGCAAGGCAAAGAGTTTTATGACACTGGCTGTTTCTTGAGTTAGAGCATGCAACAAGTAGCTTTCTAGCTCTTGTCACACTGCCTCACTTCAGGGTGCTGTTAACCCTCTATGAAAGGCTGTGACAGCCAGGCTGCCACTGTTGCTGTTTCCTGTAACTATCTGTAAGGAAGTGCCTCAATCTGCTGTTGAAATCCAAAAGTAAATTAAACCCTGAACAGTTCATCACTGCTGTGAGAAAAGGATCTTGCATGGATCCAAAAAGGCAGGCAGGAGGAAGCAATGACTCTGTCATTTGACTTATATGTTCTATTAGACAACAAAGCTCAGAACCAGAGCCTCTGAAGTTCTTTAGAAATACCAATGAATTGGAACAGCTCTATCCACAGCTGTGATCCCTCATTCTGAGCTGCCTGTGCTTTATGTAACTAAGAATATAAACCCGAATCTAAAGAGTTATCTCTAGCATGAAACGCCTCACCTGACGTGCAGGGTCTTGTGGGGATTAAATAGGATTTAGACTGTGTTTGCAAAGAGTTATTGCAAAGACTAGAGGCAATTAAACTTGTTCTGGATAGGCAACAAGGAACGGACACGTTGTCTCCAAGTGCTGGGTGATTGCCGAGGGTAAGGAGCGCAGAGGCAGAGGTTAGCACTGAAAGGAGCACTGAAAGGATTTCTTAGAGCTGGTCTTTCTTGCAAAGCAGGAGGGTGAAAGAGTATTAACTGTGCCATCACTTGAGGCAGTTTACCTACTGCAATTTTCTGTTTCTCTTTGTGGCCTTTGTGGTCCTTGCACTCATAGGACACTGGGCAGCTGCAGAATTGCTGTAGAATTGCTACAGAAACTCATTCTTTCTGTGAATAAGGAGCTAACTTAACAGGCACCGTCCATACAGGTATGTAACCCTGCTTCAGAACTAAATGCAGTTTCTCAGCGCACAGCTGCACATTGTATTAGTTTCCAGTGAGCGTACAATTGCTAAGAAAATACTCCTACATGTCTGAATTACTGAAATCAAAGGCATCATTCAGCTTCTATTTCTTGTCTGCTTATAATTCTAAGAGCCCATTTACCAGAATTTATAAAGAATAAATATACTGCCAATAAAGTGTTTTAATTGCATATTAATGTATTGTTAATTGTAAACTGCAATTAAAATGAAGATATTCAACATTTAAACAGTCTATAACAAGTATATATAATCATTTGTCTGTAAGCCATTATCTTTTATATGTGTCCATGTGACAAACATTTATATATATTTATTATAAGCATGTGAAAGGAAACAATTATGTGATATGGCTGCTTATAAAATATATGCGTTACAAATGAGCATGAAAATACTGAAATAATAATTAAATACAGAAAAATGTGTATGTCTGAGTGGATTTAAAATTATAATTCATGCCCAGTAAAGATCCTGATGTAACATTTATTAATTTCATCTTATCATGGATTTCATGATAAGAAAATTTCTGAGATAACTCAGAAAATGTACTGTAACCACACATATACTAATAACTTGTTCTATTTTAGTGATCTGATTCTCTTTCAAAGCTGATGTAATCACTATGATATAAACTCAGTGATTTTTTTTTAACTTGATAAAAGTACCCTATTTATATAGAAAGTGTAGTCTGTAGTTGTCTGGTGTCAGAGATTTTTTTCATGTCCTCAAGATATGCTTCATAAACTCATAATGAGCAAAGACAGGAAAATGGAGAAAAATGAAGGTTTTTTTTTTTTTACCAGTTAAATTATTATGTTTTTGAACTACTTTGTATGTAACTGATAGTTACATGCATATTTCTGTAACATGTTTTCATCTGAAAGTATAGTGTTGTATTGTAGCAACAGAATAGTGTATAATCTGAGAAGTTCAAGGTATCTATTAGCTGCCTGTTTTGTCCCCTACCAGAGCATAGATTTCACCACTAGTACTTTTTCTACTGGTCTGTTCTACATAGTTATTAGTCTTTCCTAATATGCAATAACTCTTCACATGTTTTCCTAATCTCTCTAGACTTTCAGCTGTTGCCAAGGTATCTTTTTGTGGCCTAGCTCACCAGATCCGTAAGGAAAGGTTATAGAAGGTGAAAAACTGTTGTAGCACATTTTCTTGAAACAGTTGGAGTACTGCTCTCTCATGCAAAGGGTTAGGCAAGACCCACACAGTCTGAACTGCTGCTCCCAGCTGGAGGGGAAGATAAAGTTTTCTCGAGAGAGTTTCCATTAACTCTGTGGTGTGATAGCTGTAGTCTCTGAGATATCCCTTCGAGGGACAAAGCTGTATCAGGACGGACTTTGTCCCGTATTAATTTTGTAGATAATGTTTTCTGTTTTCCTTTCTTCTAGTAGGAAAAATTCTGTCTCCTGACAGAGGTCTGGGTCTCCAGATACTATCCCAACTACTGATTCTGATTCAAAAGGAGAGGGTAATGAATTGTCCCAGGACATAGGACTATTTAAATAAAGACTCCTCTGACCCCTTTGCACTTGGGTTGGACTAATCCCAGATATGTATACAGACTGGGAGAAGAACTCCTTGAGAGTAGCCCTGCGGAGAAGGACCTGGGTGTCCTGGCGCATGAAAAACTGAACATGAGCCAGCAGTGTGCTCTTACAGCCTGGAAGGCCAGTGGTATCCTGGGCTCCATCAGCAGAGGGGTGGCCAGCAGGGAGAGGAAGGTGATTGTCCCTCTCTACTCTGTCCTTGTGAGGCCCTATCTGGAGTACTACGTCCAGGTCTGGAGCCACCAATACAGGAAAGATGTGGAGCTGTTGGAGAAGATCCAGAGGAGGACCATGAAGATGACTGGAGCACCTCCCCTATGAAGACAGGCTGAGGGAGCTGGGCTTGTTCAGCCTGGAGAAGAGAAGGCTGCAAGGAGGGCTCATTGCAACCTTCCAGTATTTAAAAGGAGATTATAAAAAGAAGGGGAATCAACTTTTTGTAAGGGTAGATAATGATAGGACAAGGGGAATGGTTTTAAGCTCAAGAAGGGAAGGTTTAAATTGGATCTCTGGGGAAATTCTTCACAGTGAGAGTGGTGAGGTGCTGGAACAGGCTGCCCAGAGAGGCTGTGGATGGAGATGTTCAAGACCAGGTTGGATGCGGCCCTGCGCAACCTGGTCTAGTACCAGATCTGGAGGTTGTCAGCCCTGCCTGTGGCAGGGGAGTTGGAACTTGATGATCCTTGGGTTCCCTTCCAACCCAAGCCATTCTATTATTCTATGATTTAAAGTATTAAAGGATTGGAAGGTTAGAGCCGTTTTTTTTTTCTTTTTTTCCTTTTTTTCTTTCTTTTTCCTGGAAGTAGGTTCATGATTTGGCTTTAATGCCTCATGTTTATGTGGTAGAACTGAAGTCTTGGGGAAGAGCTACATGTTGCTCAGACCAGGGATGTCTCTCCAGGTCTGGAACATGTCACCTAAAAGAAAAGGTTTCAATTATTTGCCAGGTCTCTGTCACTAGGGAAGTCACCAAAATGTTAACCTTAAAATTGCTTCTTAATTCATTGGAAAACTCACTTGTAAGTACTACACAAACAAAATTCTGGTTAGCTGGTAGGCTAAAGCTAATATAATGACTACCAAGTCATTCATCAGAGCCACTTCCACTGTCTGGTTGGGATGATTCATTACGATGACTGTTTCTCAACCAGGTATTGCACCAGTGAAGGCGTTTAAAATTACTCTGTTATTCTGTGCCAAGGAGCAGAGTTTTGCAAGAAGTGGAGTATGTCCAAGTGAGGACAAGATTTGTTGAATTTCGCTTGACTTTCAAAAGACACATGTTTCAAAATTTTTCTCCCTTACCATAAGAGCCTTCTCTCTGTGTCCTCCTTAAGTTTCTAATAGAAAAGTCTCTGGCATTAACAGACTGACCTAGTCCTTTAGCTAAAAGACATTTAGAGGCCTGTGCTGCTTCAGACTCGCACAGAAACTTGAGTTATTATACTACATTTTCTGTATTGTGTTCATTTCTACATTCTGAATAACTCACATGAACACATGGGAGTGGAAAAGTCAAAGCCTGCTGTACCCCTGCCTCTGTTATGCTTTCATACCTGCTAAAATGAATTGAAAATAGTTTTTAAATGTAATTTTGAGAACTGAGAAAGGCAGCAATTCATGCATGCCATAGTGAGTAAAGAAGAATGCAGATTCAGTATTTCTGGGTAAAAAAGAATTGAAATAGCTAATGGGACTTTCATCGCCCAATTTGCCCTTAAATAACCTAGTTGCAGTTTAATAGAGAAACACATCATTGACAGGAGCCAAATGTATCACACTCTTTCCACTATATTGCTGCCAAGTTGGCTTGAGTCAGTGGTATTTTAACATGCTTTCCATATCATCAGAACACATGGAGAATCACAAGGGACGGCACCTTAGGTACTAAAAGTTCATAGAGCTGAGAAAACTGTTTTTGAGAGTCACTTCTGGGTAATGAAAGAGTAGCACATAAGTTTGAAATGAGTCTTCTGAGCTGTGATGGGATCAAGTATGGTGTGCTCGGGAGGATCTTTTTCCAGGTTAAAGCGGGCTGAAGACTGCTTGATATGAGCGGCTGTAGTATGCCTTAGGGCATAGACTGCAGAGCCTTGAAGGCCAACACGTGTGCAGTAAAAGTCTATGATGCAAGGTGGGCAAAAAATGCTGCACCTCCTCAGTCTTTGGCCAAACTTTCCTTTGATGTCAGGTGGTAAAGATTTTGAACTTTTTCCATTACATTTTCTGTTTGCTTTGCAACTTGTTTGCACTCATCAGAACCTTGTATAACTGTCATGGTACTATTGATATGACACACTGATGAAAGGAGGAGCCAAAAATCTCACTGGGGAGCCTGAGTGGAAGTGCTCTAATATTAAAATCTAAATCTAATAAATCTAAATAAATAAAATCTAAAATATCTAAAATTTAGATGTCTAACTTAACAAGTCATTTAGGTGGAAGTCATTCAGGAGAGGACAGGAAATCAATACCTCTTCCTTAGTTCACATGGCTAATTTTCACCTGGTTAATGTTATTTGCAACAAATATTTGTAGATAATGTTAAGCAAGAAAAGAATTGCTATGAAAATTAATTTAGGTCCTTAGGGAGAGATATTAAAAGCAGAACTGAAAAAACTGAAGTATCTTAGTATTTCCCTCTTTTAAAGTGAAGTTAGTACTCTATGCCATGTAACCCTCTTCTTTCCCATGACCTTTGGAAAATAAGATAATACAAAATATCAGTCACAGTAAGAGTAGCTGAGACAAAGACAGTGAACATATCATTCAGGAAAAGAAAATAAAATTCTACTTTTAAAAAAAAATTATATTGGTGTTATGAATTCAATTTTTTTCAGGCAGTATATTTATATAGGTGATGCTCAGTCTAGGGGATCCTTGTAAGCAATAGGAGTGAAGCAAATTGTTGAATCTGGTCCAAGTGGAAAGCTGGCATGCTACTTATGTATTATATGATTAGATGATACACAGCAGGTTTTCGTTGCCAGAGGAAATCACACTATCTTTCATGAATACAAAAACTTTACTCCATATAAAAGAACATCTCCCATGCATGCAGAAGAGCAAAATTCTTATCTAGTCAGTGGCATATTGCACATTTTCTTCTGCAGATGATTCACCTTCCTCAGCGTCCTCCTTAGTAAAACACAGGTCACATAAGAGGAGTGTGCTGAATCAGAAAGAGGTTATTTGTGGGTAGGAGACACTTGGTCTTGTGAATGCTTTGAATCTTTCATGACTAAATAAAATGCAACCTTTCTTGTGGGACTTAATAACTGTGGGTAACCCTAAGAGGACCACTGTGTGGTGGCAACAGGATTTTGAACTACCCAAAACAAACTGTTGCTTTTACTTGCCATAGAGAGGAGGTAAGCACAATTTCTCACACCTTTACTTCAAAATAGGAAGAGTATCTAAAAGATTTTAGGAAGACAGGCTTTGAATGCTGAGAATGTTAACTTCATCTTCTGCCCTAGGGACTGGCACTTTATTTAACAAATGAAAGGTTTTCTTTTTCTTACTTTCTTTTCTTTTCCTTGTTGTTTCTGTTCAGAGAGTGCAAAAGTAATTGTAAGTGTTTCTTGGAGTTTTCTAATGTTTTGAATGTTAAGATTAGACAGATGAAGAAAGCCCAGCAAGTGGCTTTTCTGTGAATGTGGAAGCATGCCATACAAAGTCACGCCTTAGAATACATCAGAGAATTCCCACAGGAATGTGGGAACATTTATGGGACATACCTCAGAATTCAAATTATGTGAACCATTAAAGTATGTCATCCCCTCTGATTGATAGGATCTTAACATAAAAACAAAGAGAACCCCCCCAAAAAATAACAGAATAGGTTGCTGAGTATTTAGTAATCTCACAACATACAGAAAGACTGTATCTCTCTTCATTTGCTCCTTCTATGTTTAGAAAGCGTGCCAAAGAAAGTGATTTCCAAAAGTACCTATTAGGAGTTGCCTAAAAAATCCAGGAATCACACTAATCTCTTAAGAATTTTATTATCAATAGTATATGTCAAGAAATGGGGGTAGAGTTCATACAGGGTGCTTCCTGTGGTTTTCTGTCATCAAATATATGAGTGTCATTTCTTTACAATCTCTTTGTGGAAGCAATTTGCCTGTTGTCATACCACAGGAGATTCTGATGAAGTATGTAATTTTTTGCTTTTTCTGTCATTACAGTTTGTGTCTCTGCTTTCTCCCCTGTAATCTCTGAGCTCTGATCTGAAGCCAGAAACAGAAGTACCATTAAGTACTTCTGTTTTTTCTTTTTTTAAAATTCTTTTATGAAACAGAAAAATAACAGACATTTGAAAGTGAAAAACTCCCTTTGTTTCAAATTCCTTCAGCTGGTTTCTGTTGTTGAATCTGACAGTCCTGGTTTCACCACCAAGGACAGCTTGCCAAAACAGTTTCTGCTTCAGTGGCTCTTTGTCCAGGTGGAAACTGGTCGAAAGGGGTGTCTCCAGGAGGCTGTCTAAAGACTGGTACTCTTTAACATCTTTATCAGTGACACAGATTATGGGATCAAGTGCCCCCTCAGCAAGTTTGCTGAAAACACCAAGATGAGTAGAGCAGTCGATACAACAGAAGGAAGGGATGCCATCCAAAAGAACCAGGATAGGCTCTAAAAGTGGGCCCACAAAAACCTAATGAGGTTCAACAAGGCAAAGTGCAAGACGTTGCGCTTGGGTTGGGGCAATCTCAGATATGTATACAGACTGGGAGAAGAACTCCTTGAGAGCAGCCCTGCAAAGAGGGACTTGAGAGTCCTGATGGACGAAAACCTGGACATGAGCTAGTAGTGTGCACTTGCAGCCCGTAAGTCCAATTCTGTTCTGGGCTTCAGGATAGTGGCCAGGAGGGAGAGGGAGGTGGTTGTTTACATCTGCACTGCCCTTGTGAGGCCCCATTTGGAGTACTGCATCCAGGCTTTGGGCACCCAGCCCAAGAAAGATGCGTATCTTTTGGAGTGGGTCCAGAGGAGGCCATGGAGGAGATAAGAGGATTGGAGCACTTCCCTTGTTAAGAAAGGTTGAGAGAGTTGGACTTGTTCAGCCTGGAGAAGAGAAGGCTCCAGGGACAAGACAAAACAAAACAAAATAAAATGAAACAAACTTAATACCACAGAAAAACAGCAGCAGACATTCTGCTCTCTTGTGAATGGTGCATACTGGTCCCTATGCATCACAAAGGAAGAAAATGGATGTGGAAGAGAATATATCCGTGGGCAGATGTGACTAATTGGAATTGCCTCCTTTTAGAAGAGACGAATAAGTGGAGAATAAGTCAGCACAGCTTGGGAAGAAAGCAGGGGGGAAAGAATTCCTAACATGAGCATCCTCAGGACAGTATCATATGAAGATACTTCCAGTGGAAATAATGATATTTATAATCACAGAACTGTAGGGGTTGGAAGGGATCTTTAGATCATCAAGTCCAACCCCCTGCTAAAGCATGTTCCCTATAGCAGGTTGCACAGGTAGGCATCCAGGTGGGTCTTCATTATCTCCAGGGGAGGATACTCCACAACCTCTATGGGCAGCCTGTTGTAGCGCTCTGTCACTCTGACAGTAAAGAAGTTCTTCCTTGTGTTATTATGGATCTTCCTGTGTTCCAGTTTCTGCCCATAAAAATAGTGCATGTGAACCATAGCATGAAGGACCACTTCTTTCCACAGTTAAACTTCAATCTTTAATTAGAAAAAGTGAATGACAGTTTCACTGCCTTTTCAAGGATATGAAACTGGAGTTAGTCAAGGTCACCAACATTTCCTGACAGTGAGTCTACTACAGAGACTGACCTTCATGTTACTTTCTAAGAACTAGGGTCACTGTCACTATTGCTTTCCCCACCAGGAGGAAAAAATCAGGTTCATTATCTTGCACTGATTTAGCAGAAGTAGATTAAAGGAAGGGAGCTTCTTCCACAACAGTTCAACTTTCAAATAGGGCAATATCAAAAACAGAACAGTAAGGAGGAAGTTAAAACATGTAACAAATACTGAATATGTCAATCACAAAATATTCAGTGCTATATTCTAAAAGTCTGGACCTAAAAATCTATTTTTTGGAGTATTTTCTCTCTTCTAATCAAGAAAACCACTTCTAAATCACTTCGTCTTGATGCTGCCAGGACCTTTTAAAACAGTCCATTCATTTAATTCACAGGGGTGAAGAGGTATTTAAAAAATATATTTCTGCAAAAGTTTGCCCAACTGATAATTTTTAGTTTACGCTGTGCTGGGATAACACTTCAGGCAACAAAGAGCAATGTAAATCTAACTGATTTTTAGAAACATTAACAGAAAGGATCTTGTGATGATAAGTTTTTTGAACTTGCAGTCCAAGAGGAAGAGTGTTAGCACTTCATGAGGAAATGTTGTAATCCAACTTGTGAAAAAAATCAATTTTAAAAATCTTCTGATGTTTCCTGATTTTTGTTTTACTTGAAAATATACTGTCATGATGATTAAACTGCAAAGGGTTTCATACTGTATTTTGACACGATAACTTGAATAGTAAGGCTTAATACGGCAAGGCATGCTATATAGCGAAGGGTATTTGAAAATATTCAATATCTTGAAGGAGCTGTTAAGCAAGTTATTCACAACTTGCTAATATGAGCACTTTCAAAGCAAATGGATATTAGGAGAGAAGTGACCAGGAATGAAATAAGTAAATTACCCTTTTGTCTCCTTGACCTTTGACTCACTTGGATCAAAATTTGGCGGAGATTGCAGCTGCTAAGTATATTACCATGGGATGTAGGTAGTGGCATTTAGTCAGACTGCAAAAATAGACATTCCCCTCCCCAAACACCAATACAACTTAATTTTTTCTTCTGGCAGAAAGATAAACAGGGAACTGACATCTCTTGGAATATATAAGCGCCCCCTCGGTGCTCTGAGGGTTTGTGCTTGGTGGGGAGTTTAGCTGCTTGTCTTCTTGTAACTCAGTGCAAGTTGTGTGTTAAGTGCCTGTACATTCAGCCGAAAAGCCAGTTGCCTTTATTCAAGGTGAGTCATATGATACAACATTTAAAATCAGGGGGTTTTCCTCAGAAATACTTTTAAATTCACTTGATGGAAAAATCTTGAATGTAATTGTTTGTAATAAAAAATAAAATGATAGGATTTTGCAACACTGCAAGGAGAAATAAAAGTGTACATGCATTAGTGGACCTCTTTATAATTTTAACAGTGGAATTTTATTTTCAGTGTTGCTGGTTTTCCCAATTTCATTCTGTCATTTGATATTTAGTATTATTGAAATTACAGTTCCTGAAATCAGGTGGATATTTAGAAAATGCATATTTTTAAACTGATATTTGTAACATTTGCTATTGCAATATTGTAAATATTTTTTTAAATATTTTTAAAAAAAGCAGAAATACTCTCTTCCCTGAAAATGTATCTCTGAAATATTTCATGATTTTTAATATCACCTCCTAACTTCAAACAGAGTAAGTGGAATTATGTTTTAAAAGAACAATGTTTGTGGGCTAAAATCCTAGTCAGTATTTTCAAAACTTCTTGTTTTCATTATGAATACTTCCCTGCTTACTTTTTGTTAGATGGGGCAGCAAACTGAGTTCAATGGCAGAATAAAAGAAGTCCATGCCAAAAAATGTTTTAAAATGACTGTTGGATCTGGGGAAATCATTAAGGAAGTGCAGACAATATGCTTCAAGTTTTGTAAGGGCTTACTTTGAATTGATATGTAAAAACATATAAGTGAAGTTGGGAAGAAATGTTCTTATTGGAAATTACTACTTTAATGTTTACATTTTATGTTTATGTTCAGTTATGATAGATATATGTTATTTACTTCTGTGCAAATAAGTTGTGAGTGCTCTTCATTGCAGTTGTGTAATGGATAACTGGAGTTGCATAAGATGACCTATGTCTAGACTATGGTTGCATTGTGTTTGGTGGGAGAAGGGTGAATAAGTTTGGAATAGGCAGAAGTTCTTAGCAGCCAGTTGTTTCTATTTATTACTAGTGATTATGGGGGATACTTATTCTCATGTAAAAAATCCACTGGAACAGCTTGTAGAAGCTTAGATGGTAATGTATTTCAGTGGAATATGTATTTCTGTTGAATCTGAAAAGCTTCATTATATAAGCAAAGAAAAATAGTATGTCAGTATCTAAAAGCCCTTTTCAAACACTTATGGAAAAAATAACTTCCATTTTTAATTTTATAATATATAGTTACAAACTTTCTCATTTAAAAAAAAAATATATATATGCTAGGATGGATGAAAAACAGGCAAAAGATGGATGTCCAAAGCAGATGAAAGGAGTGGTCTGGGCTCAGGTGTAGACATGATGTTATTGTTGTGACAACAATGTGTAGGACACAAGAGGGCACAGCATTAGCCTGCTGACCATGTACATGGTGCCAGTACATGATGTGTGTGTCCTTTGTCTCTCCCTCATTAAAAAGGGCATCATAACTGCGTATGGGATTTACAAAAATAAAATGTGGCTCATCCTACAACTGCTTTACTATTTAGAAATCCAGGAAGTTTTTTAGCCCTTTAATTGTGAGTAAACTGGGAATTCAGGTTGAGTTGTTCTTTCATTACATCCTTCTGTTTTCCTTTGCTCTGCTTGGCCATGAGTGTGTAATTAACTCTACAACTAACACCTGTTTTAAAAGTGATTTAGAGATGATCCCAACAAGCTGACAAACAGATGTTGGTAAGAATAAGAAGGACTATGGTTATGACATCTAAAATAGATAAGAGCTGATTTACTGTTATCTGGAGGTCAAAGGCAAATAAGAAACTGAGAAATTCTGTGGGTGAGACTAATTCCTGAGCAGGTATAAATTACAAATTACGCAGCCGTTTTCATAAGCATTAATAAATATGACAAAATATTACTGGGAGCTTATATTTTACAATTTCTCAGCTCTGGTGTCATTGTGATTTTGTTTCTCACACCTTCAGATAGGGCCAGATCTCAAGACACTCAAAGACAAAAGCCAGCAAATGTTGTTTTCCAGTGAATAATTGCAAACTTCTATTTTTTTTTTCCTGACACTGAATGAAATATAAGATGCTATACACTTAAAGATCAAAACCTAGGCGTTTGTTAAGCAGTCTGCCTTTCTGTAAAGCAACTGAGATTGGTGAAATCAGCAGATGGCGTGGATGGCTGAGAGTAAGAACTCAACTCTTACAAGGAAAATCCAGTCATGCTTTGGCCATGAAGTAGCTGAAGCTTTGGGACAAGTTTTTCACAGAGGGAGTGGTGAGGTGCTTGAACAAGCTGCCCAGAGAGATTGTGGATACCCCATCACTGGAGATGCTCAAGGCCAGGTTGGATGGGGCCCTGGGCAGCCTGATCTAGTACTTGATCTAGGTGAAGCAGACATTCTATGATTCTATGAAACAAATTTTTATCCCTTCAGTAGTAGACTGTGGATTGACAGAGGTAAGAGAAGACAGACTTTGTAGATGCCTCTCATTAGAGACTGCCACTCCCACTAAAGTGTGTTGCAGGCCCAGCCTGGGTAGCTTACACAAGTGATGTAAACTCCTGATTTTGCCTGAAGTGGTAGCCATGAGCACTGCAGGCTGTGAACAGAGCTGAAGGCTATAACCTCCTGCTTTGGCACAGGGAGATTTCTTAGAAAGTGTTTTCCTAAGGAAGAATGTCAGCTGAGTACTAATATGACAGTTTTCCCAGAGCTACAAAAAAAGAGAAAAGGCAAATGAAACAACATAATGGTCTTTAAGAAAACAAGATGAAAAAACAGATTGTTGTATGTGTCAAGTGACTAGCACACCAAATCTGTATAAAGCTTTTTTTTTTTTTTTTTTTTCACTGTTATCCACTATCTGACTGTTTTTGACATGCTATCTTCCTACCTGCTTTACCTCATGTACTTTGTATTTTTGACCTTTGGAGTGTAATTTTTGTTCACTCTCTCTGTATATTATCAGCTTCTCTCGTGAACATCAGTGAGTCTGTTGGGACCAAGAAGTGTGAAAAAAAACTTGGAGGATTGCAGCAAGGATATTTTTATATTTCCTGTCTGCACCCTGTCAAAGAAGAGGAATGACCTGTAACAGAAGCTGTGGGCTCCTCACGGGGGCTGTCATTGGTGCAGTGCTGGCCATCTTTGGAGGAGTTCTGATACCAGTTGGAGATAAGCTCATAAGCAAAGCGATAAAAAAGGTACAAACTATTTCTTTTTTTTCAATCCAGTTGTTTTCTGATTCATGAATAGTCATTATTTCTGAATCTTGTGTTCTGTTTCTGCTTTTTTTCCATTTTTCTAACTTCTTTTAAACCTTATGTAATGTATTCAATCCAACGTTTTGTGGGAATAGTTGCTGCAGCACTTACTTTAATATTTTAATTACATTACCATGTTCACTTGCTCTTTCATGATTTGCGTGAGAAAGTAAAATTCTTTTTGAGATGAATTTTAATTAATCTAATCTAGAAGTCTGTTTTATTTTACTGCAATTACAATTGTTACTGTTTTCTTCTTTTACCACTCTAATGATCCAACTGTTTTTCTGCATTTTTTTCTTAATTGGGACTCACTCCATGCACTTATACATGCACTTCATGCAACTGTGCACTCCTTACTGCACATAACCTACACAAACTTCTAACACAGAATCTAGTCTTACACCTGAGTTCATTCAGATCATGTTCTGTGACTACGTAATTTAAACATGCTTTGCTCCATGAGAGTACAAAATCTCACCACACATATTTCCTTGATTCAAGGAGTGTGAATAATAATTGGAGTGTTGTAGACCTGGCAGAAACATTTCCCCTTCTCTCTCCGTCTCAATCTCTTTTCAGCTGATTTTCTTTATAATCCAGTTTTGACTGTAATTAAAAATGAGAAGTTAATTTGTTAAATCTTCAGTGAAAATGAGTGTATAACTGAGGGTCTAAACCATGCTTAAAAGAAAAGACCATGGAAGCCATGGAAACCAGTTAAAATTGTCCCATCAGACCATCCAACAGTTAGAAATCAGGCTTTGGTTGCCTGATGAGATGGTTAGTCTTCCTAATCATCTGCTGTGAAGCTGAAGATGCTGGAAACCTTGGAGAGAGCTATTTAAAGACCCTTCTGGTAGACTGTCCATAATTTATTCAGCAATGTAAGTCAAACAGAGAAGTGGATAAATGAACAGTCAGGAAATGTTTCATTGCCTATTGAAGCCTTGCCTAGATTCCACCTCCACTGTATTCTTTCTTGATCTTTTCAGATTCATAGAAAATAAAAAGAAATTATTAAATGAAAAAGAGAAGTGTCTCTCTACACAAAGTCCCACCCACCTTCTAGTATTTTACAAAAAAAATAGAGACATATTGTCTACAATTGCAAATGATTTAAATTGATTGAAATACTAAGGAAACTGAAAGTTTTCATGTAAACATGTTATTTTTAAATGTATATCTCCTTACACTAAAAATTTACTTCCAGTTAATCCAGAATCTTGTCTTGTGCCATTCAGTATTTTCAAAGCAAATTACACACACTACAAATGTTGTCATCTGTTTACTTGTAATAATGAACCAGTTATACAGTGTACTTTGCAAATATCTACATATGAAATTATACCTGCACGAGTTCTTAGTAGTAAAGTTTTAGAATAATTTTTCCTCTTCCTCTTTATAATTTTCTGCATTGTGATCATGTTTCCAGTGTTTGTAACTATTTCAAGACAAATTGTTTGAAGTATATAAAAATGAAAATTAGTGCCACTATTCATCTGAATAATACAAGAGTACATTTGTAGAGACTTTGTTTATCTAAGTAGTAGGGTATGTTTTGTTTTTCTAACAAGTCAAACTGGATTATTTCTTCTCTGTCACGCTGATTATTCAGTGAGACCATGAGACTGTAAGACAATTGTTTTTCTGAAAAGATATGCCAAGGTACATACCGCTAAAATACAGGATCGGTTCAGAAGTTGCGCAGGAGGGTCTTGAATCTACCTAGTTCTCATTTACTTGTGTAAATGATTGCTAATGAGAAAAACAAATAAACATTTCAAATTCATATATTTTTTTCTGTGAAAGACATATGCAACTTCTCTATCTAAACTAATGAAACTAAAGCATCAACTGTCTCCAGTAACATAAGCAATCATATCACATATTTCAGCAGTGGTAAAATTGATTGGCTTCCATAGTTTTTTAGGACCAAGAACTGAAAAAGGACTAAAAGTTTTGATTCAACAAAGCCTGAATGGGAAGTCTAATATGTGGGAGAACTATCATGACATAAAGTAATAAACGTCTATTCCTACTTTCAGCTACAAAATGGAAGATTGTTTGTTTTCATGGAATTTAGCTACTTCAATTTCACAAGACCATATTGTTTTCTCCAGCAGCCCAACATACACAACACATAAACTAGTAGCGATTTTCTTGCAGCCTCAGGTATACACAACATCTTTCAGTTCCCCCAAAATGATGGTATTTGTTGGCTTGACTGTGTGCAATTTTCTTCATCTGAAATCACGATTACTGAGTTTTGTGTAAAACAGTAAAATACAGCAGGCTTCTATTGCTGACTGCCTCAGCAATTTATGTATTGTTGGTTGACCCATCACCAGTGGAAAAATGTCAGAAATAAAAGGGGTTAAAGTTCCCACTGGTTTCACTCAGTCTTGCACATTTAGGTCATGAGATGAACTTATCTGTGTAGCAATTGCATACTGTATAGCTACCTTTGTTAACGATACTTAAATATAAATACTGCATAAGGTAGTAGAGATAGATACTAGGAGCTGATGTATTTCTCCCTGCCCATGGCAGGCAGGGTGGAACCCAATGATCTCTAAGGTCCCTTCCAACCCAAACCATTCCATTATTCTATGACTAGGGAGCAGCTGTGAATTGTTTGTTTCCCATATTACTCTACCTTTCATAATATCATAGTGGACAAAAAGCATGGCAAAATTACTAGGTGAACATATGAGATATGAGGTCAGCTACAATGAGGGGTAGTATTTAGGGGTGGCCTTGCAAATGATCAGACGGACAAAGCCCAAAGACTTGCTGGTGTGGGGACATTAGTTCTACTAAAAGAGAACTTGAATAAGGAGAAAATTCTAGATTTTCTTCCACTTTAACCCACAATTTTCACTCTTAAAATATGTGGCAGCAAAACATACACACCTTCTTTGTCAAAAATGTTTTACAATAAGGGCCAAGTGCCAATAAAAAGAATAGTCTTACTCCCTTCCTCCTCCTCCCTCTTTTGTCCTTCTGCTTCCCATGTTTAAACCCTGGTTCTCATTTGATCCTCAGCCCTTCCCACACAGCTGAGACAAGCATCACACTGGTAGAAAAGTAACCCAACAAAATAAAAAAAGGAAATAGTCTTCCTCCAGTCCAGAAAGTAGAAATAGCTCCTAGAGGAATGAGAACTGGCCCAAAGGAAGGGGAAGGCAGATAGGTCAGGTCCAGGAGTTAGCGGTAGCTGGTTTTTGCCTTTATCTTCAAAGCTGTCAGATCAGGATGGCTGTCCTCTTAAAGCTGTCTCCATGGTGGTATTAGTGCCATTTTGTGGATGGGCTGCAAATCCATAAGGGAACACACTTCAGCCTGGCTGCCCAGCTACTTCACTCCCTGGCACCTCTTCATATCCAAGGTCATTTTTCCCCATTAGTGTTTCCCGAACATATAATATAGACATAGTTATTCCTGCATGAAAAGTAAGGGAGAGTCACCCCACCTTTCTATGTGGACAGCAAATTAGCTCTTGATTGATAAGAAGGTACATAGTACAGTACCGTAAAATACAGTAGGGTACAAGGCATTAAAATGATTGTCACATAGCCTACAATCTCAGCTGATATAGAGAGTATTCCTGGTTATTCTAAAAAGCTGGTATAAAGTCCTGCATGCTTTTAGATTTTCTTGCAACAGTGGAGGTAGGATGAGAGACAAAGGTCCATCCTTTTGAAGAAATACGATCACTTAAAGGGTGAAAGCTGTAAGGTAACATGTTCTTTACATTGTTTGAATTCAGTGCGAAGTCATGAGATATGATCACTGCAGAATAAATGTATTTCAGAGTGCCCCAAATGTCTAAAGCTAGGGTCAGATAGTATGCTACTTCTGTGCCTCTCAAGGATGGAAGGAGAAGTCCTACATCTCTGAGCAAGATCTGCAGTGGTAGGGGAGTCCGCATGTCATTCTGTGCAGCTATAATAATACCTAGTAAAGGGGTATAGGGGAAAAAAGGGATGGGTGGAGGGAAACCTTAAAGGTTTTAAGAAACCAGTAACGTTGCTTTCAAATTTTGTCGCAAGGTTGCAACTCTTCTGTTCATTGTTGTGCCTGTTACATGCTGCAAACTTACAGAGAGCTTAGTTTGTCTTCTTGATCATGTAGCTGCCACAGATCCTTAACCACTCTCCTGTCCCGGTTGCACAGAAGCAGGAGGTCAAATTCTTGCCTAGGCTGCCATCCAAATACCCTGCTGAGTACAAGACACAGGCAGACCCTGAGCAGACTAAGCAGCACATGAATAGAGTAGACTAGACTAGACTAAAGTAAAATAATTAAGGTTGGAAAAGATATTAAAGATCATCAAGTCCAACCATCTACCTAACACTATAAGCACACTGCTAAACTATGTCCACACATTTTTTAAATATCTTCAGGGACGATGACTCCACCACCTCCCTCAGGAGTCCATTCTAATGCCTGACCACCCTTGCTGTGAATAAATTCTTTCTGATATCCAATCCAAACTGCCTCTACTGTGACTTGAGGCCATTTTCTTGTGTCCTATCACTTGTCACCTGAGAAGGGAGAATTAACGCACCGCTCAGTGCAAACTCCTCTCAAGGAGATGTGGAGAGCAATGAGGTCTTCTCAGCCTCCTTTTCTCTAAACTGAACAGTCTCAGTTCCCTCAGCTGCTCCTCATACGTCTTGGTTTTTTAGTCTTATCGACAGCTTCATTGCTCTTCTCTGCACATATTCAAACAACTCATTATCCTTCTTGTAGTGAGGGGCCCAAAACTGAACTTGGTACTCAAGGCGCGTGATCTGACTATAGCCATGTACAGAGGGACAGTCGCTTCCCCGGTCCTGCAGGGCACACTACTTCTGATACAAGCCAGGACACCATTGCCCTTCTTGGACACCTGGGCACACTGCTGGCTCATGTTCAGCTGGCTGTTTACCGATACTCCCACGTCCTCTTCTGCTGGGCACGTTTCCAGCCTCCCTTCCCCTGGCCTATACCACTCCATGGGGTTGTTATGAGCTGTATGCTCCAGCCAGCACTTACTCTTGTTGAATGCCATACAATTGGATGCAGTCCATCAATCCAGCCTACCCTAATCCCTCTTGCAGAGACTTCCTGCCCCCAGACAGATCAACACTCCCACCCAACTTGGTATCATCTGCAAACTTACTGAGGGTGTACTCAATCCCCTCTTTAAAGTCATTGATAAAAATACTAAACAGAACTGACCCCAATACTGAGCCCTGGGGAACAGCGCTTGTGAGCAGCTACCAGTGAGATTTAACTCCATTCACAATGAACCTCTGGGCCTGGCCATCCAGCCAATACTTTACACAGCGAGCAGCATATATTCATTCAAGCCATGAGCAGCCAGTTTCTCCAGAAAGCACTGGAAAACAGTATCAAATGTCTTGCTAAACTCGAAGTAAACAACATTTACAGCCTTTTCTTCATCCACTAAATGGGATGTCTTATCACAGAACGAGATCAGGTTAGTCAAGCAAGATCTGCCTTTCATAAACCCATGCTGACTGGGTGTGATCACCCAGGTGCCGTGTATGTGCTGTGTGGTAGCATGCAAGATGATCTGCTCCGTGACCTTCTCTGGCACCAAGGTCAGGCTGACAGGCCTGTAGTTCCCGGAATCCTTCTTCCCGCCATTCTTTTAGATGGATATCACATTCGACAACCTCCGGTCTTTATGTTGACCTCCTTCTCCCAGATCCTTTGAGTAATTATTTATGAAACCTGAAGAGTTAATTTCGAAACCATGGAAAATCTCTCTTCACCGGGGGAATGGCCTTCCCCACTCAGGATCACAGCTGGAACAGTCCTTAGCCTCCTAGGGTTTGCAAAACAAGTTTGAAGAGAACTATAGCTATCAGGTCTGAGTTCAAGCCCTCAAGCTGATATCACATTTGCTGTGGAAATGTTTCCTTCCCTATCACAGAAATGCACATGAATTATACCAGAAATTTGGACAACAAGCTCAATGCTTTATACTACCAGCAAGGCCTTTCCAGCTCCACTGTAAAAACAGCCCTTCCTCAGGCAAAACCTTGTCTGTGTCAGGAGTTCTGCAAGATGTCACATTCATTTGTGAAACAGTGGTTCTTAATTAGTAGTATTCTTTTTTGAATGGTGTTTGCTAAAACTCTAGAATCAGAAAATGAAGATAGAAAGAAAATCTAGCAAATTGTAATTTAAATTGTCTTTTCTTGCCACATAACTTTCTGGAAGATTCCAGTTGTTTCCATTCTGTGAACTGTGAACTGTGAAACTTAACTAAATAATGTTGCACAACTCAGCTAGAAAGTATGCTATAGGCTGGAGATAGGCTGCTTAGAGTTTTCTTCCTATTGCAAAACCTTTTCTAAGTTTTTACCACCAATGGGTTTACAAAAATCCATTATTCCAGGTCTTTATGAAAATTACATAGGAGGAAGTGTAACGTAGACCAGATGGAGTGGACATATCCCTGTCAATATGGGAAACATAACTTCAAACTCTTATTTTCATTTTTCAGTCCCAGGTACTCAATATGCATTTATCATAGAGTGTCTGAGTGCCACACACAAAAAGCTGTTGGTCACAATTCCCGTGTCCTGTCTGCTCCTTATATTCCTATTTTGTCCTCATCTTCTGAATCTGGGAAACCTCCCTAATGAAAAAGAGATGTCATAGAAAATGTCAGTCTCAGTCACAAGAATTTTATGACAAAAAATAGTCCTACATGAGCATTATTCACTTTCCCCGGCTGTAAAATGACTTAGTGCATAAACTAGTGCTGTGATCAGAGATAGTGCTCATCTCCCGTGGGACACTGGCAAATGTATGAAAGGTAGTTTATGGACTTTGAAAACAGCTGGATAAGATTCAGATATTCAAAGATTTTCTTCTTACAAGTAATCAGTGGATTTGGAGAGTGGAAACTAAGGTGATGTGCAACCACAGCAACAGGAAAGCTTTCTATGGGGTACAGTAGTAATTATATCAGCCTTGTGCTCACTTATTTTAGGGGGACTTAGTTTTGTCAGTCTGCCTTCACATGTTAGCCAAACGTGTATGTACTATATGCCTTTTCTTGATGACAATACAGCTTTTTTCTGTTTCCTTGGGAACCTTCTATACATATCTGGAAAGTAAACACTGCTTGTCAGACATTTTTTTGTTGTTAATTTTAGGTTTGTTTTTTTCCCTTTCAGGAAGCTGTCATTTCGAATGGTACCATTGCATATGATAATTGGCTTGTGCCAGGAAGCTCTGTTTACAGGCAGTTTTGGATCTTTAATGTGGAAAATCCATCAGAGGTTTTAAACTCGGGAGCACGTCCAAAACTCGAACAAAGAGGACCTTACACATACAGGTAAGCAAAGTCCCCACATAAATGATATATCATATCAGAAGTTTTGTTAGACAAAGTTCCGCTGAGTTAAAAATGGTTTTGAAAAGCCCAGAATCCTATTTTAGTCAGACTTGTAAAAAATGCCTAAAGATTTGCAGCTATGCAAAGCAATCACAAGCATTCCCTGTACTGTGTTTCGCATTTAGAAAATGAATATAAAGTAGGTATTCAGGTATGAAGCTATTTGTGCTTCTGAAAAATGATTACCAATTAGCAAGGTGTTTACCATAAAAACCCAGGCATGATGCCTTTGTTGCTTTTCAGTGTTTGCCTGCCTCTTAGAAGAGTATGCCAGGTGCCTTGAAATACGAGATTGTCTTATCAGCCATCTATGACACATACTTGTTTTAAGAAAGTGTCTTTTTTATTGGTCTTTTATCATTTTTTTAATGTATAATTTTTTCATTCCCAAATTTCCCCCTGAAAAAGCACTTTTTTTTTTTAAGGCACTAGCTAAGACTGGGATGCCACAGTCCATCCTCTTTCAGGAAAGCTTTTAATCAAGCTTTTGCTTGATTTTAAATCTAATGTTGACATGGGACTAATTGGTGCTTCCCAAATTGCTAAGCTCAGTTAGTGCCCAGATGTTACTGGTATGCTTGTTATGATATTATTTCCTAATATAATAGGTTATTTCATTCTTAATATCTTTTGGGGTGTATACAATATTTGCAAAGATGGTTTTGTACTGCAGCGTCTAAAGGTGAGGTGCTTTAATGCCTGAAAGATTAATTTCTCCTTGGAATATCTTGGTTCATACATTACCTGGGAATACATTACCTGCTTCATACATTACACAGGAAATGGTTACACAGGAGTCAAGAAACTAAGCAGCTAAGAAATACTGCAGAAGGTAAATTCTCACTAAACAGATATATTGTGGGGGTTCGTATCCTCTCAGGAGTAAGTCTGTGCAGAATGCATAGATAAAACTATGTAAGAAATGATGGCTGTTATTCTTCTCACTGCTGCACTTGTGCTCACCTACAAAATGAAAGATACATCCTATGATCAGAGATACCAGGTCTACTTGAATGTCTGGAACACTGGGTCTCTTTATCAATCTGCCTTTGAATTTTTAATTACTTACTGTAAAGTTTAACAACTGACCTTGAAATGGCAGTTATCCCCATGAGATTCTCTTTGGAAGTGGAAAATTTTGTTTGAAGTCTCTTGTTTCCAGTTATATGTGATGTTGGTAAACAAACCTCCCAACTTCTAGATAGCTTCTTTACACAGTAGGCCATTAATTAAAGTGATGTGCACTCAAACCACTCTTGAGATGCAAAGATCCAGATGCATTTGGGGTAAAGCCCACGTGCACTGGCTACACCTATACTGTGGGTAAATGTGCTCTGAAATTTCTGATCCCCCCACATGCAGGCTGGAAGATCTGATGGAGCACGAATCCGTTCTTGAATGGAGCCAGTATGGACTTTGTGGTCCCACAGTGTAGACTAACTCATACAGCGCTTGCTGGATGACACCCCTACAGTGGGGTCTGCAAGAAGACAGAGACATAAAGAGTTGAGACAAAGCCAGGAGTGCAACAGCTTGGAGATTTCTGCCTCAGTGATTCACTAATAGAAATATAGGCACTTACGAGCACACAGGAGAAGGGCTTTTGTGTTTCTTAGTGGTGTTGAAAGACTGCTTGTAGATCCCCATGCGGTTATGAAATGTTAAAAAAGTAATTTCCATTATAGATTTCACCTGTCATCTCTTTCATTGGAACACAAGCCTATCACATCAAATCTCATGAGTGTTATTAACCATTCTGAGTCATTCCTTTCTAATAACATGCAACAATTAAAAATCTTATAAAAATGTGATGAAACGTAACTAACTCTGAACAGAATACAGGAAAATACAGAGTTGATTACTGAAAGAAGAAATTATAAAGAAGTATTTGTTTGGATTTTAGTGTCAAGCAAAAATGCATTAGTCATTAAGGAAATGTTTACAAGAGAAATACATAGTACATGTTTAAAAATATTCAAATGAAAGTTTAGAATCCTTTTAGTGGTTATAAAATGGCAAACATTCATTTTAAAAGTGTTCATCAGAGTTTTAAAAAAATGCAGTCAGACCTGGTTATATGTTGATGCAAAAATCAGATTTTAAAATATTCTGTTTTTATTTTGTATTTCAAGGGTGCGATATTTACCCAAAGAAAATATCACAGAAAACCCTAATGGCACAATATCTTACATGTTGCCTAATGCTGCTCGTTTTGAACCTGATATGTCTGTTGGGACAGAAAATGACACCGTCACGTGCCTCAACCTCGCTGTTGTTGTAAGTCAAGAAACCAATCCATAATATCCAAATTTAAATGTAGAGATACTGGAGGAAAAAGAGGAGAATTTAGCATTTATAATGCACATTCCAAGGACATATTGCTTTTACATTAAGATTTCCTTATATGCCCAGGGTAATCTCTACTATGAATGAAAATTGACTTGTTCTTGCCAGTGAAAGCAAAGTCACCAGCTTGGACAGAATGCAACAAAAAGCATCCTTCTATGCAAGTATGTGTGGGAAAGAATTATTATCAGCCCTGTATACTTTCTGAGTAAAAAATAATGGCACTTCAGCAGTTGATTGTTTTTATGCAGGATACAGTCATCTTGTTCCTAGCATAATTTCAACACCATATTAAGTCTAAACCACAGCCAACAGGTAACAAGGCATGTGTATTTATACTTACGTGCTTACAGTGTGTGTGAGTCTGGTATATGTGACATATGGACACCAGAGGTAACAAAACCAGAAGTGGTAGAGTCCATGTAATATGCACTGGAACTTGAAGTATAAAGAGTTTATGGATGATCTAGTGAACTCATGTAAACAGTGAAGACAAATCATCTGGTTTTATGTAAGTTATATCCAGCAATTTTTTTGTTAGTGTGTGTCAGCTGTAAGTAAAAATTTAACTTACAGTGAGTTCTAAATACATTTCTTACCAGCTTTGCCAGGGATTTCTTGGATTTGGTTTGTATTTTTCATCCAAACATTAATTTTATTGCTGTTATAGGCTGCACCCGCTGTGTATACAAACAATTTCATCCAACTACTATTAAATACTTGGATTAAATCTTCTAAATCAAGCATGCTGCAGAACAGAACAGTGAAAGAAATACTATGGGGATATAAAGACCCCTTCTTAAGCAAGGTTCCCTTCCCCTTGGACCCAGTTCTGGGAGTCTTCTACCCGGTAAGTGAAACCATAATAATAATTCACTTACAATTTTGTGAATAAAAGTTAAGGCTGCTGCTGTGAGGAGGAGAAATCTGACGGTACTTCTGTTATTCCTTCTTGTGTCTGTTACAGTATAATGGGACATCTGATGGACTTTACAGAGTGTATACTGGGAAAGAAGACATAAGCAAAACAGCAATCATTGAAAGTTATAAAAACAAAAGGTATCATAATGTTGTATATATGAAAAAACAGTACACATTTTCAAAGTATGGATTTTAAGACATGCCTCAAGCTTGATCAGTCTCCAGGCTTAGTAAAATTGCCTCTGTTTCAGCTATTCATTATTCTGAGTTTGGATTTAAGACAGTTATTGATTCTTTGTTACAAGTAATTGCTTCTGCCTTGCGTACTTAAATAGGTATATCCTATTTATCCTATTCTACAGTATCATATAGCTTATCTGAATGCAACTGATTTCTGTCCTGTGCCTTTGCTAACGAATCAGACTTATAATGGAGCAGTGAAGCTTAGCAATAATGACATGATTTTCGTGGTATAACATAATAAATGAAGCTGTGACTTTTTTTATGTTAAAGGAATCTTTCTTACTGGGAAGGTTACTGCGATTTGGTTAACGGCACTGGTGAGTCTATTAAAGCTTTTTGAAACTTCAAGTCATTTCTTAATATTGCAAGGGAATAATGAGATACAATGCATCATTTAAGTCCTCATGGTTTTAAGAGTCCTGTATTCTGCTCATTAAATGTCTATATATAAATACAAATGTATACACACTGCTGCTGACATTTTTATACTATTTTATATGTATAAAATAGTGTACACTATTTTATACATATTTAAACACACTTCAGCTAGAGTAGATGAGGAAGAGGAACAAGAAAAGATCTGACTATTTCTACTAATTATCTGCCTGTTACGATATAAGCAAGATTCTTTTTCTTTGGTATAGCATTTGAAACACAGCATATCTTCCTTTTAGTAATGTATATTCTTTTGCACTGTTGAATAATAAAATTACATGTATCAGAATGGACAGAAAAGCTTTTCCTGAGATAGGAGAAGAAATTGATGTGGCAAGAGTAGTAGCAAGTGAAACTATATAAAGAAGAAAGGTAGGTTAGTTTGGGTTCAGTAGCTTGAAGAGGAATATTTTTAAATTTGCTTTTGGAATGCTTATGAAAATTGTTGTGTTGTTTAAGGATATATTTATTCAAGGGGATGCATTTCTTCTGGATGAGTGACAGTGTTTCTGTAAGGACATCAAAATCTGTTGAGCTGAGGCTGGCAGATACCATGGAGGAGACTTGAAGAGAGATAACCTCCCTCCCCAAGTCCCCACCCCCTGTTCCCAAATCCCCAGTGTGGTTTTATGTATAAACCAGTGAACCTGGCAATTCATTTTGAAGTATTTCAAATAGTTCTCATGAATCTGAGTTTCCAAAAGTCTGTGAACTGGGAAGAAATTGTTCTTTTGGGGAGTAATTTTATTAGAGGCAGTATTTTCTTAGGTTCTGGAACTTACCTTTTTTGTTATGAAACCTGAAATCCATTTGTTTTCCCACTGTTAGCTTTTTCTTTGTCTTTCTCTGCAGCTGATGGAATAAACACTCAGGTAACAGGACTGTGTGCTTCAGTACTTTGAAAGTGAGGAGAGTTTCACTGTTGGCAAAGGTCATTGCACAGTTTATATGAGCACTCAGTATGACTGCTAAGGAGGGGACATATGTTTAGAGAATCAGCAGGTTTAAAATGTTGTGTGAGTGAGAATTCCTTTGCATCTTGTAAGCTTTCACACCAAAGCACAGCATGTTTTCTGAGTAAAAGTAAATAACTAGATAAAAAGACTAAATAGCATGCTTGTACGGCTTGAAGTGAGTCTGTATTTGCAAACATTCCAACACTGCCAAGATTTACAATAGAGTGTATCTCCAGGACAATCTTGGATTGTCTTTAAGGAAAAGTGCTTCTGTCAGCAGTGGGTGAGCAGCAGTGTGTAATTTGGCTTTCTGGCTCCTGCCAACTAGATTCAGAGATATCACAGATGTTTTCCATTTCTTGGTTAGAATTGCTGACTAAGAAACTGAGTTGTAGCAAGAAGTAACAAATGTACTGGTTAAAAGATTGTTACAACACCTTGCTTGGAAAATGGGTGAGACTCCTCTTACTCAACACTAGATGCATGCAATGCAGAAGTATGCTTCTGAACTGGCAGGCTGCTCTTTTCATGCAAGTGGGAGAAAGACATCAGCAAAAAGCTCTTCCTCTGACCTTCTGTGCTTGTTTCCTAGGAGCTCCAATTGAGCAGTTTTGAGTGAAAAACATTTAGTACTTTTTATTAAATAGGCACTTTTGAAGACTAAAGCTGCATTTCTTATAAATGGTAGGTGCCAGCTGAACTACAAGTGAACCAAGCATCTGTAGAAAGCTTTAGACTACATGTACACTGAAGCAATGGCAGCAGGTATTGAGATTCGTATTAAGTAGGAATGGTGTTTTTTTCCTTTGTTTTTTGTGGACTTGATGATCATAGAACCATTAATGTTGGATAAGATATCCAAGATCATCTCGTCCAACCATCTGCCTGCCACCACTGTTGCCCACTGAAGCATGTTCCTTAGTACCACATCTACATGTTTCTTGAACGCTTCCAGGACAGTGACTCTACTGCCTCCCTTGGAAGCCCGTTCCAGTGTCTCACCACTCTTTCGGAGAAGAAGTTTTTCCCAACATCTAACTTGAACCTCCCCTGGCTCAACTTGAACCCATTTCCTTTTGTCCTATCACTGTTACCTGGGAGAAGAGGCCGGCCCCCACCTCACCACAACCTCCTTTCAGGGTGTTGTAGAGGGCAATAAGGGCTCCCCTGAGCCTCCTGTTCTCCAGACTGAAAAATCCCTGTTCTCTCAGCTGCTGCTCATAAGACTTGTGCTTCAGAACCTTCACAGCTTCATTGCCCTTCTATGGATACGCTCCAGGGCCTCAATGTCTTTCTTGTAGTGAGGGGCCCAAAAGTGGACATAGTACTTAAGATGCAGTCTCAGCAGGGCTGAGTACAGGGCAGCAGTCACCTCCCTGGTCCTGGAATTGCTTGAATTGGAAGGGAACTTTAAAGGTCATCTAGTCCAAGCCCCCTGTAATGAACAGGGACACCTACAGGTAGATCAGGTTGCTCAGAGCCTGATCCACTCTGACTTCAAATGTTGCCAAGGATGGGGTGATGGGGCGTTCACTACTTCTCTGGACAACCTGTTCTAATGCCTCACCACCCTTACTGTAAAAAAGTTCTTCCCTATATCCAATCTAAATCTCCCTTCTGTTAGTTTGAAGCCATTTCAACCTTGTCTTATCACAACAGACAAATGACATAGATTCACAACTTTGGAAAAAGAAAAAAAAATAGCTGCCATTATTTGGCTTGCCTTCTGTGTTCTGTGGAGTCCTTGCCGTCGTACAATAACTTACATAATTATTCTCTCTAGAAATGACTCATGGCTACTTTTTTTGCTTTTTTTAATGGGAAAGTAACAGCTGAGCATTGAGCTAGAAATTAATTAACATCTGCTTTATTTTTTTCACAGATGGGGCATCATTTCCTCCATTTGTTAAGAAGAATCAGGTACTGCGCTTCTTCTCCTCTGACATTTGCAGGTATGCTGGTCTCTTCCTGCTGTGCATGCATGTATGCCTCCCAATGCTCTTTCTTTCTGGAGGGATCTCTGCTGGAGGTTAGATTGCCGAGGCAGTTCCAAATGACTGTTTCACCCAAGCATGAGTTAATGGGTGAGCTGTGCTCATGAGCATAATTCTAGCACTTTCGTTTGTGGCAAGTAGCAAGCTATTTATGGTGTGTTTCATTTCAGACACTTACAGGTGTGTAATTCAGGAATGCCTTTGCTTATTACAGAGGGGGACACTGCTGTGAGCTGTTACAGACACTGAAACCCACAGGGTTCAAAGACTTGATCTTTCAGGATTAGGTCAGCCCCTCACATGCCTACGTGGTCTGAGCTGGCAGTTTAGCCCTCTGCAGAGGCTGGCTGGGCCCATTTTGGCGATTTCTGCTGAACATCATCTATGCAGAGCAGAATTTACTGTCAGCCACCAGATACTCAGAATTATTTTCCCACAGGCTATTTTTACATATTTTATGTATTAACAAACAAACTAACCTGCTTAATTCATCCCATACTGATGGATTTTCAGCCTGCTTCTTCTGCTATGGTTATCTGGTGTCCCTGAGTTTGCCAGTGGGATAGCTTAAATCAATATGAAGAGATACTAAGGGCATCAGAGTGTATTTGTTTTGGGAGGTTTGATCCCAGTATTTATTTTACTGCCTGGAAACATCTGCTTCCTTTTAAAAAGGGATAAAGTAGATCATTTGCTTTGCAAATTGTTTGCTTTTAAATATCAGTGTTTTTACATGCAGGCATTTTTTTTTTTTTTGTGAAGTAATTGTATCTCAACGTTTCTCAAGTTATGGGAAAGGAAACTCATAACGCAGAAATTATAAAATTCTTTAGCTTAATAGGGCATAATTTGAGAGCTACCTCTGGCCATATAATTCTCACAATTAATGAACAAAGAAGGGCAATAACAACCTCCCAAAGGTCTGGGATGAAACGAGGTCATGGAAGAGGTTTCTGACCATGTTGCAAGACCCAGAATCCTTCTTTCCTTTGGCTGCAATACAGAGTGTTGCTGCCTTGGTTAGATTACTGCATACCAACCATATCTCTTTATTAGTTTGTAATGTGTCAGCAAAACAGTTTGAAGTGGTATTCTGGCTCATATGCAATGGAGTAAGTATGCTGCCTGCACCATAAAGCTTAGATCTTTATCATCAGCTCAGAAAAAACACTGTAATCAAGAGCATATATATTGGTAACTATCTCTAATATAGTCCAAAAAAATTCAAACATTTCATTATAACAGTGACTTTAGAAAAGTGTAGCAAAGAAGAGCTCTTTGTTTGTTTGTTTTGTGTATATTGTTTATTGGTATTTTTATCTGCCTTTTTGTGTCTTGCTGTGCTTACCTGTGAGTGGGTACCCCTCTTTGTGAAAGCACAGAATAGTCTCTGTTAATGAGGAACACCCTTACAAACTGTTGGACATGGGCTCTGTGAAGTACTTCTTTCTTTTAAGAGACAAAATTCAGATTTTCAACCCGAGTGACATTTCTCCTTCTTTATATTTAGATCAATTTATGGAGTTTACCAGACCAGTAAGAACGTGAAGGGAATTCCACTGTATCGCTTCACAGTTCCTCGCGAAGCGTTTGCATCACCGATTGATGTTGAAGATAACTATTGCTTCTGCACGGATCAGGTCATATCCCAGAACTGCACTCTGGCTGGAGTCCTAGACATTAGCTCCTGCAAAGCAGGTACAGCCGGGACATGGTACTGCCAAACAGGCCATCTGACTGGGGGGAAAGCATGTGTCCTGTAGCTGAGGTGTTGCTCTAGGATCCAGGACGTTTGTGTTTATCCACAAACTTTTCCACGGGCTGCCTGTGAGAGCTTTCCATTTTTGTAGCCTCATTTCCCAAAATGATGGCTATAATATTTCTCCGTTTTGCATCACACTATGAAGGAAAAAACATGATACTACAGATTGCCTACTGAACTTCTCAGGAATACACATATAGAAAGGAAAGGAGTGGAACTCTATATAGGAACTGTACAAAAGCCAGAGAGAGTCACAGTCCTTGTATTTATGATAATTCACACGTACAGTGTGTGTGTGTACGCAACTATATGCACATGAATGAAGTGAGAGACACCATCAGCTTAATTTTGCATTAGTACAGTGAAGTATACTCAGTCTGCTTTTGGTACAGAGTGGGCAGCGTGAGTTCCTTTCAGGCTTGCTTTCTACTAAAACGAGATCACAAGTGTGGGGTGACACAAAGAAACAGGATTTGTAACCACAACTTATTTCACCATGCAAATTCTCCTGATGAGAGTAGAATCACATAAAATCTCCATTTATTGTTGTGGAGGCAGGGGAGACATTAATGGTTTTTTTTTTTTCAGAATCGTTTCTGTCTGTATAACAAATAATGTGTGCATAGAAAATAGCTTCAGAAGATGAGCACTGAAACAAGGTTTAATGATTCAAATGAATTTTTTGTTTGTTTTCAAATAGGAAGGCCGGTGTATATCTCTCTTCCACATTTTCTTCATGCAAGTGAATCTATATTGCATGATGTTGAAGGTCTGAGCCCAAATGAGGAGGAGCATGAGACATTTCTAGATGTAGAGCCTGTAAGTCCAAATATTTAATATTTGTAACTCAGTAAATTCGTGACGTTTAAATTTAATTGCAGTCCATAGGTCTCTTAGCAGAGGCACAGAGAATTCAGTATTTTTATGCTTTTTTTTTTTAAGATCTACTCACAAAAGTGTTAAGCTTTTAGCAGGGGATATCTAGAGCAAACCTTTGTCTTATTCTGACCTTCAAAGTATGGAAAATAAGCTTTGATTTTTCTTCATTGGGAATACAGGATTAAATAAATTCCACGAAGTTTTGAAGTGTGTTGGAATTTATCTATGACTTTCAACTACTTTATAAAAATTGTTTTCTATGAGATGTGTTCTATTCCTTTTACACTATTTTTTCCATAGTTAACAATTTTTGTATGAATACTATTTCAATTTAACTATAGTAAATGGATATAGATCAGATTATTTCCAAGAAAATCGCTGAAGTCTGAAACACAACTGTCTGCCTGATTCTACAACAGAACTAGTATAGTCATTGTGACTCTGGTTGTGCAACAGAGCTCCCAAAGTAATGAATTTGACACCTCTGATTTTGTTTGCCTCCAGTTTTACCTTTACTTTCAGTGATCGATATTCTTACATGTGTTTATTTTGTATGAATTGTGTGATGAATTCTAATGTTTCAAAATTTTATTTTGCTCTGAATTTGGATGAAAAGGTAAAATTCAGGACATATCCCTAAAATAGGTTTTAGTCATGTAATTTTGTGTTAAGATAACTTACAGTCAAGATTTGTTTCCCTTCATTTGAAATAAAAACATCAACCCAAGTTTCCTAAATCTGATATGAATTTTCTAGAGGACAGAGGTAGAAAGGAGATGAAGAAAAGATCTGACCTTTGTTAAGAAATGTTTGCTCTGATATAAAATGTTTTCTGCCCTATGCTAATTAAACTTACATCTCTTATGGAAGTAGACCTTTCAGCCAACATGTGCATTCAATTTATGCATTTATGCGTTCAATTAAAAAAAATAAATCAGTGGTTTCTTTTTTTTTCATTTTTTAGACCACTGGTTTTACACTACAATTTGCCAAAAGACTACAAGTAAACCTCCTTGTGACGCCTTCAAAAAGAATTGAGTACGTATTTTATCATTATTTTGTTTTTAAATATTTAGTATTAAAGTACACTGGTAGAAATGGGAGAAGGAATGAGAATACTTCACCAAAGTTTTTCCTGTGTCTCACAAAAAATATCACTCACGACTTCCCAGAGAATATAAAATTCAGTGAAAGAGCAGCCTTCTTGTGCAAGGCACTGCCCAAATATGTGGACACATATCTGATTTCCCCATAGAAGCTTACAGTGCAACGTGTTCTTAAAAATAACATCCTTACAAAACCCAAGTAGAGGATGAAATAGAAATGAAAATATATTTTATGCAATAAATATATGAGATATGATTTATGCAGTTGGATTTTATCAGAAGGGTAAAGGGTCCTGTCTCCTCTCCTCTCCTCTCCTCTCCTCTCCTCTCCTCTCCTCTC